>NW_026559866.1:67500-77500 GCF_027744805.1 Dunckerocampus dactyliophorus | reverse complement strand
CGCTGTGTCCCTGGATGAATTGAGAAAAAGGGTGAAAAAATGGCAAAGTGTCAGGGGAGAAATTCAGAAACCCAGGCCGAGCTGCCTGGAGCCTCAAAGCGGATAGAAATAGCGTGGAGAGCCGCTGTTAAGCCAGACGCCCTCTGGCGGACACAGGCAGGAGTTGCAGTAAATGCATTGAAGTCAATGGGCGAGAGTAACCCATGCCTTGCGTCCTGGAGCCCAGGGGCGGTTCTAAAGTGTGTGGAGAGCCGCTGTTGCCCTGGATGAAATGAGAAAAAGGGTGGAAAAATGGCAAAGTGTCAAGGGAGAAATTCAGAAACTCAGGCCGAGCTGCCTGGAGCCCAGGGGCGGTTCTAAAGCATGTGAGAGCCGCTGTTGCCCTGGATGAAATGAGAAAAAAGGTGAAAAAATGGCAAAGTGTCAAGGGAGAAATTCAGAAACCCATGCCTAGGGTCCTGGAGCCCAGGGGCGGCTGTAAAGTCTGTGGAGAGCCGCTGTGTCCCTGGATGAAATGAGAAAAAAGGTGAAAAAATGGCAAAGTGTCAAGGGAGCTAGGCAGAAACCCATGCCTAGGGTCCTGGAGCCCAGGGGCCGCTCTAAAGTCTGTGAGAGCCGCTGTTGCCCTGGATGAAATGAGAAAAAAGGTGAAAAAATGGCAAAGTGTCAAGGGAGCTAGGCAGAAACCCATGCCTAGGGTCCTGGAGCCCAGGGGCCGCGGGAAAGTCTGTGGAGAGCCGCTGTGTCCCTGGATGAAATGAGAAAAAAGGTGAAAAAGTAACAAAGTGTCAAGGGAGAAATTCAGAAACTCAGGCCGAGCTGCCTGGAGCCCAGGGGCGGATGCAAAGTCTGTGGAGAGCCGCTGTGTCCCTGGATGAAATGAGAAAAAAGGTGAAAAAATGGCAAAGTGTCAAGGGAGCTAGGCAGAAACCCATGCCTACGGTCCTGGAGCCCAGGGGCCGCGGGAAAGTCTGTGGAGAGCCGCTGTGTCCCTGGATGAAATGAGAAAAAGGGTGAAAAAATGGCAAAGTGTCAAGGGAAAAATTCAGAAACCCGTGCCTAGGGTCCTGGAGCCCAGGGGCGGCTGTAAAGTCTGTGGAGAGCCGCTGTGTCCCTGGATGAAATGAGAAAAAGGGTGGAAAAATGGCAAAGTGTCAAGGGAGCTAGGCAGAAACCCATGCCTAGGGTCCTGGAGCCCAGGGGCGGTTCTAAAGCCTGTGAGAGCCGCTGTTGCCCTGGATGAAATGAGAAAAAAGGTGAAAAAATGGCAAAGTGTCAAGGGAGCTAGGCAGAAACCCATGCCTAGGGTCCTGGAGCCCAGGGGCGGTTCTAAAGTCTGTGAGAGCCGCTGTTGCCCTGGATGAAATGAGAAAAAAGGTGAAAAAATGGCAAAGTGTCAAGGGAGCTAGGCAGAAACCCATGCCTAGGGTCCTGGAGCCCAGGGGCCGCGGGAAAGTCTGTGGAGAGCCGCTGTGTCCCTGGATGAAATGAGGAAAAAGGTGAAAAAATGGCAAAGTGTCAAGGGAGAAATTCAGAAACCCATGCCTTGCGTCCTGGAGCCCAGGGGCGGTTCTAAAGTCTGTGAGAGCCGCTGTGTCCCTGGATGAAATGAGAAAAAGGGTGAAAAAATGGCAAAGTGTCAAGGGAGCTAGGCAGAAACCCATGCCTAGGGTCCTGGAGCCCAGGGGCCGCGGGAAAGTCTGTGGAGAGCCGCTGTGTCCCTGGATGAAATGAGAAAAAAGGTGAAAAAGTAACAAAGTGTCAAGGGAGAAATTCAGAAACCCAGGCCGAGCTGCCTGGAGCCCAGGGGCGGCTGCAAAGTCTGTGGAGAGCCGCTGTGTCCCTGGATGAAATGAGAAAAAGGGTGAAAAAATGGCAAAGTGTCAAGGGAAAAATTCAGAAACCCATGCCTAGGGTCCTGGAGCCCAGGGGCGGCTGCAAAGTCTGTGGAGAGCCGCTGTGTCCCTGGATGAAATGAGAAAAAAGGTGAAAAAATGGCAAAGTGTCAAGGGAGAAATTCAGAAACTCAGGCCGAGCTGCCTGGAGCCCAGGGGCGGTTCTAAAGTGTGTGGAGAGCCGCTGTGTCCCTGGATGAATTGAGAAAAAGGGTGAAAAAATGGCAAAGTGTCAAGGGAGAAATTCAGAAACTCAGGCCGAGCTGCCTGGAGCCCAGGGGCGGCTGCAAAGTCTGTGGAGTGCCGCTGTGTCCCTGGATGAAATGAGAAAAAGGGTGGAAAAATGGCAAAGTGTCAAGGGAGAAATTCAGAAACCCAGGCCGAGCTGCCTGGAGCCCAGGGGCGGCTGCAAAGTCTGTGGAGAGCCGCTGTGTCCCTGGATGAAATGAGAAAAAAGGTGAAAAAATGGCAAAGTGTCAAGGGAGAAATTCAGAAACCCAGGCCGAGCTGCCTGGAGCCCAGGGGCGGCTGCAAAGTCTGTGGAGAGCCGCTGTGTCCCTGGATGAAATGAGAAAAAAGGTGAAAAAATGGCAAAGTGTCAAGGGAGAAATTCAGAAACCCAGGCCGAGCTGCCTGGAGCCCAGGGGCGGCTGCAAAGTCTGTGGAGAGCCGCTGTGTCCCTGGATGAAATGAGAAAAAAGGTGAAAAAATGGCAAAGTGTCAAGGGAGAAATTCAGAAACTCAGGCCGAGCTGGCTGGAGCCCAGGGGCGGCTGCAAAGTCTGTGGAGAGCCGCTGTGTCCCTGGATGAATTGAGAAAAAGGGTGAAAAAATGGCAAAGTGTCAAGGGAGAAATTCAGAAACTCAGGCCGAGCTGCCTGGAGCCCAGGGGCGGTTCTAAAGTGTGTGGAGAGCCGCTGTGTCCCTGGATGAATTGAGAAAAAGGGTGAAAAAATGGCAAAGTGTCAGGGGAGAAATTCAGAAACCCAGGCCGAGCTGCCTGGAGCCTCAAAGCGGATAGAAATAGCGTGGAGAGCCGCTGTTAAGCCAGACGCCCTCTGGCGGACACAGGCAGGAGTTGCAGTAAATGCATTGAAGTCAATGGGCGAGAGTAACCCATGCCTTGCGTCCTGGAGCCCAGGGGCGGTTCTAAAGTGTGTGGAGAGCCGCTGTTGCCCTGGATGAAATGAGAAAAAGGGTGGAAAAATGGCAAAGTGTCAAGGGAGAAATTCAGAAACTCAGGCCGAGCTGCCTGGAGCCCAGGGGCGGTTCTAAAGCATGTGAGAGCCGCTGTTGCCCTGGATGAAATGAGAAAAAAGGTGAAAAAATGGCAAAGTGTCAAGGGAGAAATTCAGAAACCCATGCCTAGGGTCCTGGAGCCCAGGGGCGGCTGTAAAGTCTGTGGAGAGCCGCTGTGTCCCTGGATGAAATGAGAAAAAAGGTGAAAAAATGGCAAAGTGTCAAGGGAGCTAGGCAGAAACCCATGCCTAGGGTCCTGGAGCCCAGGGGCCGCTCTAAAGTCTGTGAGAGCCGCTGTTGCCCTGGATGAAATGAGAAAAAAGGTGAAAAAATGGCAAAGTGTCAAGGGAGCTAGGCAGAAACCCATGCCTAGGGTCCTGGAGCCCAGGGGCCGCGGGAAAGTCTGTGGAGAGCCGCTGTGTCCCTGGATGAAATGAGAAAAAAGGTGAAAAAGTAACAAAGTGTCAAGGGAGAAATTCAGAAACTCAGGCCGAGCTGCCTGGAGCCCAGGGGCGGATGCAAAGTCTGTGGAGAGCCGCTGTGTCCCTGGATGAAATGAGAAAAAAGGTGAAAAAATGGCAAAGTGTCAAGGGAGCTAGGCAGAAACCCATGCCTACGGTCCTGGAGCCCAGGGGCCGCGGGAAAGTCTGTGGAGAGCCGCTGTGTCCCTGGATGAAATGAGAAAAAGGGTGAAAAAATGGCAAAGTGTCAAGGGAAAAATTCAGAAACCCGTGCCTAGGGTCCTGGAGCCCAGGGGCGGCTGTAAAGTCTGTGGAGAGCCGCTGTGTCCCTGGATGAAATGAGAAAAAGGGTGGAAAAATGGCAAAGTGTCAAGGGAGCTAGGCAGAAACCCATGCCTAGGGTCCTGGAGCCCAGGGGCGGTTCTAAAGCCTGTGAGAGCCGCTGTTGCCCTGGATGAAATGAGAAAAAAGGTGAAAAAATGGCAAAGTGTCAAGGGAGCTAGGCAGAAACCCATGCCTAGGGTCCTGGAGCCCAGGGGCGGTTCTAAAGTCTGTGAGAGCCGCTGTTGCCCTGGATGAAATGAGAAAAAAGGTGAAAAAATGGCAAAGTGTCAAGGGAGAAATTCAGAAACTCAGGCCGAGCTGCCTGGAGCCCAGGGGCGGTTCTAAAGTGTGTGGAGAGCCGCTGTGTCCCTGGATGAATTGAGAAAAAGGGTGAAAAAATGGCAAAGTGTCAAGGGAGCTAGGCAGAAACCCATGCCTAGGGTCCTGGAGCCCAGGGGCGGCTGCAAAGTCTGTGGAGAGCCGCTGTGTCCCTGGATGAAATGAGAAAAAAGGTGAAAAAGTAACAAAGTGTCAAGGGAGAAATTCAGAAACTCAGGCCGAGCTGCCTGGAGCCCAGGGGCGGATGCAAAGTCTGTGGAGAGCCGCTGTGTCCCTGGATGAAATGAGAAAAAAGGTGAAAAAATGGCAAAGTGTCAAGGGAGCTAGGCAGAAACCCATGCCTACGGTCCTGGAGCCCAGGGGCCGCGGGAAAGTCTGTGGAGAGCCGCTGTGTCCCTGGATGAAATGAGAAAAAGGGTGAAAAAATGGCAAAGTGTCAAGGGAAAAATTCAGAAACCCGTGCCTAGGGTCCTGGAGCCCAGGGGCGGCTGTAAAGTCTGTGGAGAGCCGCTGTGTCCCTGGATGAAATGAGAAAAAGGGTGGAAAAATGGCAAAGTGTCAAGGGAGCTAGGCAGAAACCCATGCCTAGGGTCCTGGAGCCCAGGGGCGGTTCTAAAGCCTGTGAGAGCCGCTGTTGCCCTGGATGAAATGAGAAAAAAGGTGAAAAAATGGCAAAGTGTCAAGGGAGCTAGGCAGAAACCCATGCCTAGGGTCCTGGAGCCCAGGGGCGGTTCTAAAGTCTGTGAGAGCCGCTGTTGCCCTGGATGAAATGAGAAAAAAGGTGAAAAAATGGCAAAGTGTCAAGGGAGCTAGGCAGAAACCCATGCCTAGGGTCCTGGAGCCCAGGGGCCGCGGGAAAGTCTGTGGAGAGCCGCTGTGTCCCTGGATGAAATGAGGAAAAAGGTGAAAAAATGGCAAAGTGTCAAGGGAGAAATTCAGAAACCCATGCCTTGCGTCCTGGAGCCCAGGGGCGGTTCTAAAGTCTGTGAGAGCCGCTGTGTCCCTGGATGAAATGAGAAAAAGGGTGAAAAAATGGCAAAGTGTCAAGGGAGCTAGGCAGAAACCCATGCCTAGGGTCCTGGAGCCCAGGGGCCGCGGGAAAGTCTGTGGAGAGCCGCTGTGTCCCTGGATGAAATGAGAAAAAAGGTGAAAAAGTAACAAAGTGTCAAGGGAGAAATTCAGAAACCCAGGCCGAGCTGCCTGGAGCCCAGGGGCGGCTGCAAAGTCTGTGGAGAGCCGCTGTGTCCCTGGATGAAATGAGAAAAAGGGTGAAAAAATGGCAAAGTGTCAAGGGAAAAATTCAGAAACCCATGCCTAGGGTCCTGGAGCCCAGGGGCGGCTGCAAAGTCTGTGGAGAGCCGCTGTGTCCCTGGATGAAATGAGAAAAAAGGTGAAAAAATGGCAAAGTGTCAAGGGAGAAATTCAGAAACCCAGGCCGAGCTGCCTGGAGCCCAGGGGCGGCTGTAAAGTCTGTGGAGTGCCGCTGTGTCCCTGGATGAAATGAGAAAAAAGGTGAAAAAATGGCAAAGTGTCAAGGGAGCTAGGCAGAAACCCATGCCTAGGGTCCTGGAGCCCAGGGGCGGTTCTAAAGTCTGTGAGAGCCGCTGTGTCCCTGGATGAATTGAGAAAAAGGGTGAAAAAATGGCAAAGTGTCAAGGGAGCTAGGCAGAAACCCATGCCGAGCTGCCTGGAGCCCAGGGGCGGCTGTAAAGTCTGTGGAGTGCCGCTGTGTCCCTGGATGAAATGAGAAAATGGGTGAAAAAATGGCAAAGTGTCAAGGGAGAAATTCAGAAACCCAGGCCGAGCTGCCTGGAGCCCAGGGGCGGCTGCAAAGTCTGTGGAGAGCCGCTGTGTCCCTGGATGAAATGAGAAAAAAGGTGAAAAAATGGCAAAGTGTCAAGGGAGAAATTCAGAAACTCAGGCCGAGCTGCCTGGAGCCTCAAAGCGGATAGAAATAGCGTGGAGAGCCGCTGTTAAGCCAGACGCCCTCTGGCGGACACAGGCAGGAGTTGCAGTAAATGCATTGAAGTCAATGGGCGAGAGTAAGCCATGCCTTGCGTCCTGGAGCCCAGGGGCGGTTCTAAAGTCTGTGAGAGCCGCTGTGTCCCTGGATGAAATGAGAAAAAGGGTGAAAAAATGGCAAAGTGTCAAGGGAGCTAGGCAGAAACCCATGCCTAGGGTCCTGGAGCCCAGGGGCCGCGGGAAAGTCTGTGGAGAGCCGCTGTTGCCCTGGATGAAATGAGAAAAAAGGTGAAAAAATGGCAAAGTGTCAAGGGAGCTAGGCAGAAACCCATGCCTAGGGTCCTGGAGCCCAGGGGCGGTTCTAAAGTCTGTGAGAGCCGCTGTGTCCCTGGATGAAATGAGAAAAAGGGTGAAAAAATGGCAAAGTGTCAAGGGAGCTAGGCAGAAACCCATGCCTAGGGTCCTGGAGCCCAGGGGCGTTTCTAAAGCCTGTGAGAGCCGCTGTGTCCCTGGATGAAATGAGAAAAAAGGTGAAAAAATGGCAAAGTGTCAAGGGAGAAATTCAGAAACTCAGGCCGAGCTGGCTGGAGCCCAGGGGCGGCTGCAAAGTCTGTGGAGAGCCGCTGTGTCCCTGGATGAAATGAGAAAAAAGGTGAAAAAATGGCAAAGTGTCAAGGGAGCTAGGCAGAAACCCATGCCTAGGGTCCTGGAGCCCAGGGGCGGTTCTAAAGTGTGTGGAGAGCCGCTGTGTCCCTGGATGAAATGAGAAAAAGGGTGAAAAAATGGCAAAGTGTCAAGGGAAAAATTCAGAAACCCATGCCTAGGGTCCTGGAGCCCAGGGGCGGCTGCAAAGTCTGTGGAGAGCCGCTGTGTCCCTGGATGAAATGAGAAAAAAGGTGAAAAAATGGCAAAGTGTCAAGGGAGAAATTCAGAAACCCAGGCCGAGCTGCCTGGAGCCCAGGGGCGGCTGTAAAGTCTGTGGAGTGCCGCTGTGTCCCTGGATGAAATGAGAAAAAAGGTGAAAAAATGGCAAAGTGTCAAGGGAGCTAGGCAGAAACCCATGCCTAGGGTCCTGGAGCCCAGGGGCGGTTCTAAAGTCTGTGAGAGCCGCTGTGTCCCTGGATGAATTGAGAAAAAGGGTGAAAAAATGGCAAAGTGTCAAGGGAGAAATTCAGAAACTCAGGCCGAGCTGCCTGGAGCCCAGGGGCGGCTGTAAAGTCTGTGGAGAGCCGCTGTGTCCCTGGATGAAATGAGAAAAAGGGTGAAAAAATGGCAAAGTGTCAAGGGAAAAATTCAGAAACCCATGCCTAGGGTCCTGGAGCCCAGGGGCGGCTGTAAAGTCTGTGGAGAGCCGCTGTGTCCCTGGATGAATTGAGAAAAAGGGTGAAAAAATGGCAAAGTGTCAAGGGAGCTAGGCAGAAACCCATGCCTAGGGTCCTGGAGCCCAGGGGCGGCTGCAAAGTCTGTGGAGAGCCGCTGTGTCCCTGGATGAAATGAGAAAAAGGGTGGAAAAATGGCAAAGTGTCAAGGGAGAAATTCAGAAACTCAGGCCGAGCTGCCTGGAGCCCAGGGGCGGCTGCAAAGTCTGTGGAGAGCCGCTGTGTCCCTGGATGAAATGAGAAAAAAGGTGGAAAAATGGCAAAGTGTCAAGGGAGCTAGGCAGAAACCCATGCCTAGGGTCCTGGAGCCCAGGGGCGGCTGCAAAGTCTGTGGAAAGCCGCTGTTGCCCTGGATGAAATGAGAAAAAGGGTGAAAAAATGGCAAAGTGTCAAGGGAGCTAGGCAGAAACCCATGCCTAGGGTCCTGGAGCCCAGGGGCGGCTGCAAAGTCTGTGGAGAGCCGCTGTGTCCCTGGATGAAATGAGAAAAAAGGTGGAAAAATGGCAAAGTGTCAAGGGAGCTAGGCAGAAACCCATGCCTAGGGTCCTGGAGCCCAGGGGCCGCGGGAAAGTCTGTGGAGAGCCGCTGTGTCCCTGGATGAAATGAGAAAAAGGGTGAAAAAATGGCAAAGTGTCAAGGGAGCTAGGCAGAAACCCATGCCTAGGGTCCTGGAGCCCAGGGGCCGCGGGAAAGTCTGTGGAGAGCCGCTGTTGCCCTGGATGAAATGAGAAAAAAGGTGAAAAAATGGCAAAGTGTCAAGGGAGAAATTCAGAAACCCATGCCTAGGGTCCTGGAGCCAAGGGGCCGCGGGAAAGTCTGTGGAGAGCCGCTGTCGCCCCGGAGGAACGGAGAAAAAGTGCTGAAAAAAGGCCTAAATCCTAACGGACCGAGGCGGAAGTGCAGGCGAGGCGGCAGGAGTCTGAAAGCGGCTATAAAACGCGTGGAGAGCCGCTCGGATGATTTTTCAAAGTGTCAAATGAATGGGAGTGAATGGGGCAGAGTACCCAATGTGTAAAAAAAGTGCTGAAAAAACGACAAAGTCCACACGAGCCTAGTCAGAAATGCAGTCCGAGGCGGCTGGAGCCCCAAAGCGGCTATAAAACGCGTGGAGAGCCGCTCGGATGATTTTTCAAAGTGTCAAATGAATGGGAGTGAATGGGGCAGAGTACCCAATGTGTAAAAAAAGTGCTGAAAAAACGACAAAGTCCACACGAGCCTAGTCAGAAATGCAGTCCGAGGCGGCTGGAGCCCCAAAGCGGCTATAAAACGCGTGGAGAGCCGCTCGGATGATTTTTCAAAGTGTCAAATGAATGGGAGTGAATGGGGCAGAGTACCCAATGTGTAAAAAAAGTGCTGAAAAAACGACAAAGTCCACACGAGCCTAGTCAGAAATGCAGTCCGAGGCGGCTGGAGCCCCAAAGCGGCTATAAAACGCGTGGAGAGCCGCTCGGATGATTTTTCAAAGTGTGAAATGAATGGGAGTGAATGGGGCGGAGTACCCAATGCGCGAAAAAAGTGCTGAAAAAATGACAAAGTGTCAAATGAATGGGAGTCAATGAGTGTTTTGGTCGACCAGGAAAAAACGCGTTTACGGGAGAGGGTAAATCAGCCGAGAGGGGGGGGGGGGGTATACTTTACCCTCTCCCGTAAATGCCATTTTTCCTGGTTGACCAAAACACCTCCAGCACGATTTCGGAAACCCAGTTTTTAGAAACACTGACCTCCAGGGGAAGTACCGAGAAAAGCACACTTTTGAATCCGCTTTTGACGCACTGAAACACGGACGTGAGCTGGGGCTGTGCCGCTCTTGGAAAACCCCTGGAGGTTATTTTCTAAAACGGGTTTCCGCGTCCCCCTGGGCGCCCGTGTTGGGCCGCGCAAGGCGGTCCGGGCTGCCCACCCCATCTGAGTGCCCCGTTGGGCCGCGTGCATGGCAGGCATCCAAGGAAGGCTGATGAGCAGCGGTGATGATGATGATGAGACACCAGCTGCAATTTTGACAAAGTGTCACCTCTCAAGCATTTCCAAGCGTGACACAAACAAAAGGGAACGGGAACTTTGATATGAGTGACTTGTGCTTCTTTTTCTCTAAGTGTCACTCCACAGCTGGCACCCAGGCTGTGTGACGCAGGTGTCCGACGAGGAGCGCCCGCGATGGGCCGCGTCAGGCGGCCCGGGCCGCGCTATCACCTCCGGATGACAACATCCAAAGGAGCACGTTGGTGCTTGCTGGGAGTTTGCGCACGCGATAGGCGACGCCTGGCGGCCCTGGCCGCGCCTCGCCAGCGGGTAATGACGACCGCGAGCGCCATGCTGCGCCGATGGAGCTGTCCGAGGAGCGAGAGCGCCCGCCATGGGCGGCATCCGGCGGCCCCTGGCCGTGCTTCGTCTGCGGGTCGCTC
>NW_026559866.1:45000-55000 GCF_027744805.1 Dunckerocampus dactyliophorus | reverse complement strand
TGGAGAGCCGCTGTGTCCCTGGATGAAATGAGAAAAAAGGTGAAAAAATGGCAAAGTGTCAAGGGAGAAATTCAGAAACCCAGGCCGAGCTGCCTGGAGCCCAGGGGCGGCTGCAAAGTCTGTGGAGAGCCGCTGTGTCCCTGGATGAAATGAGAAAAAAGGTGAAAAAATGGCAAAGTGTCAAGGGAGAAATTCAGAAACCCAGGCCGAGCTGCCTGGAGCCCAGGGGCGGCTGCAAAGTCTGTGGAGAGCCGCTGTGTCCCTGGATGAAATGAGAAAAAAGGTGAAAAAATGGCAAAGTGTCAAGGGAGAAATTCAGAAACTCAGGCCGAGCTGGCTGGAGCCCAGGGGCGGCTGCAAAGTCTGTGGAGAGCCGCTGTGTCCCTGGATGAATTGAGAAAAAGGGTGAAAAAATGGCAAAGTGTCAAGGGAGAAATTCAGAAACTCAGGCCGAGCTGCCTGGAGCCCAGGGGCGGTTCTAAAGTGTGTGGAGAGCCGCTGTGTCCCTGGATGAATTGAGAAAAAGGGTGAAAAAATGGCAAAGTGTCAGGGGAGAAATTCAGAAACCCAGGCCGAGCTGCCTGGAGCCTCAAAGCGGATAGAAATAGCGTGGAGAGCCGCTGTTAAGCCAGACGCCCTCTGGCGGACACAGGCAGGAGTTGCAGTAAATGCATTGAAGTCAATGGGCGAGAGTAACCCATGCCTTGCGTCCTGGAGCCCAGGGGCGGTTCTAAAGTGTGTGGAGAGCCGCTGTTGCCCTGGATGAAATGAGAAAAAGGGTGGAAAAATGGCAAAGTGTCAAGGGAGAAATTCAGAAACTCAGGCCGAGCTGCCTGGAGCCCAGGGGCGGTTCTAAAGCATGTGAGAGCCGCTGTTGCCCTGGATGAAATGAGAAAAAAGGTGAAAAAATGGCAAAGTGTCAAGGGAGAAATTCAGAAACCCATGCCTAGGGTCCTGGAGCCCAGGGGCGGCTGTAAAGTCTGTGGAGAGCCGCTGTGTCCCTGGATGAAATGAGAAAAAAGGTGAAAAAATGGCAAAGTGTCAAGGGAGCTAGGCAGAAACCCATGCCTAGGGTCCTGGAGCCCAGGGGCCGCTCTAAAGTCTGTGAGAGCCGCTGTTGCCCTGGATGAAATGAGAAAAAAGGTGAAAAAATGGCAAAGTGTCAAGGGAGCTAGGCAGAAACCCATGCCTAGGGTCCTGGAGCCCAGGGGCCGCGGGAAAGTCTGTGGAGAGCCGCTGTGTCCCTGGATGAAATGAGAAAAAAGGTGAAAAAGTAACAAAGTGTCAAGGGAGAAATTCAGAAACTCAGGCCGAGCTGCCTGGAGCCCAGGGGCGGATGCAAAGTCTGTGGAGAGCCGCTGTGTCCCTGGATGAAATGAGAAAAAAGGTGAAAAAATGGCAAAGTGTCAAGGGAGCTAGGCAGAAACCCATGCCTACGGTCCTGGAGCCCAGGGGCCGCGGGAAAGTCTGTGGAGAGCCGCTGTGTCCCTGGATGAAATGAGAAAAAGGGTGAAAAAATGGCAAAGTGTCAAGGGAAAAATTCAGAAACCCGTGCCTAGGGTCCTGGAGCCCAGGGGCGGCTGTAAAGTCTGTGGAGAGCCGCTGTGTCCCTGGATGAAATGAGAAAAAGGGTGGAAAAATGGCAAAGTGTCAAGGGAGCTAGGCAGAAACCCATGCCTAGGGTCCTGGAGCCCAGGGGCGGTTCTAAAGCCTGTGAGAGCCGCTGTTGCCCTGGATGAAATGAGAAAAAAGGTGAAAAAATGGCAAAGTGTCAAGGGAGCTAGGCAGAAACCCATGCCTAGGGTCCTGGAGCCCAGGGGCGGTTCTAAAGTCTGTGAGAGCCGCTGTTGCCCTGGATGAAATGAGAAAAAAGGTGAAAAAATGGCAAAGTGTCAAGGGAGCTAGGCAGAAACCCATGCCTAGGGTCCTGGAGCCCAGGGGCCGCGGGAAAGTCTGTGGAGAGCCGCTGTGTCCCTGGATGAAATGAGGAAAAAGGTGAAAAAATGGCAAAGTGTCAAGGGAGAAATTCAGAAACCCATGCCTTGCGTCCTGGAGCCCAGGGGCGGTTCTAAAGTCTGTGAGAGCCGCTGTGTCCCTGGATGAAATGAGAAAAAGGGTGAAAAAATGGCAAAGTGTCAAGGGAGCTAGGCAGAAACCCATGCCTAGGGTCCTGGAGCCCAGGGGCCGCGGGAAAGTCTGTGGAGAGCCGCTGTGTCCCTGGATGAAATGAGAAAAAAGGTGAAAAAGTAACAAAGTGTCAAGGGAGAAATTCAGAAACCCAGGCCGAGCTGCCTGGAGCCCAGGGGCGGCTGCAAAGTCTGTGGAGAGCCGCTGTGTCCCTGGATGAAATGAGAAAAAGGGTGGAAAAATGGCAAAGTGTCAAGGGAGAAATTCAGAAACCCAGGCCGAGCTGCCTGGAGCCCAGGGGCGGCTGCAAAGTCTGTGGAGAGCCGCTGTGTCCCTGGATGAAATGAGAAAAAAGGTGAAAAAATGGCAAAGTGTCAAGGGAGAAATTCAGAAACCCAGGCCGAGCTGCCTGGAGCCCAGGGGCGGCTGCAAAGTCTGTGGAGAGCCGCTGTGTCCCTGGATGAAATGAGAAAAAGGGTGGAAAAATGGCAAAGTGTCAAGGGAGAAATTCAGAAACTCAGGCCGAGCTGCCTGGAGCCCAGGGGCGGCTGCAAAGTCTGTGGAGAGCCGCTGTGTCCCTGGATGAAATGAGAAAAAAGGTGAAAAAATGGCAAAGTGTCAAGGGAGAAATTCAGAAACCCATGCCTAGGGTCCTGGAGCCCAGGGGCCGCGGGAAAGTCTGTGGAGAGCCGCTGTGTCCCTGGATGAAATGAGAAAAAAGGTGAAAAAATGGCAAAGTGTCAAGGGAGAAATTCAGAAACCCATGCCTAGGGTCCTGGAGCCCAGGGGCCGCGGGAAAGTCTGTGGAGAGCCGCTGTGTCCCTGGATGAAATGAGAAAAAAGGTGAAAAAATGGCAAAGTGTCAAGGGAGCTAGGCAGAAACCCATGCCTAGGGTCCTGGAGACCAGGGGCCGCGGGAAAGTCTGTGGAGAGCCGCTGTGTCCCTGGATGAAATGAGAAAAAAGGTGAAAAAATGGCAAAGTGTCAAGGGAGCTAGGCAGAAACCCATGCCTAGGGTCCTGGAGCCCAGGGGCGGTTCTAAAGTCTGTGAGAGCCGCTGTTGCCCTGGATGAAATGAGAAAAAAGGTGAAAAAATGGCAAAGTGTCAAGGGAGCTAGGCAGAAACCCATGCCTAGGGTCCTGGAGCCCAGGGGCCGCGGGAAAGTCTGTGGAGAGCCGCTGTGTCCCTGGATGAAATGAGAAAAAAGGTGAAAGAGTAACAAAGTGTCAAGGGAGAAATTCAGAAACCCAGGCCGAGCTGCCTGGAGCCCAGGGGCGGCTGCAAAGTCTGTGGAGAGCCGCTGTGTCCCTGGATGAAATGAGAAAAAAGGTGAAAAAATGGCAAAGTGTCAAGGGAGAAATTCAGAAACCCAGGCCGAGCTGCCTGGAGCCCAGGGGCGGCTGTAAAGTCTGTGGAGTGCCGCTGTGTCCCTGGATGAAATGAGAAAAAGGGTGAAAAAATGGCAAAGTGTCAAGGGAGAAATTCAGAAACTCAGGCCGAGCTGCCTGGAGCCCAGGGGCGGCTGCAAAGTCTGTGGAGTGCCGCTGTGTCCCTGGATGAAATGAGAAAAAGGGTGGAAAAATGGCAAAGTGTCAAGGGAGAAATTCAGAAACCCAGGCCGAGCTGCCTGGAGCCCAGGGGCGGCTGCAAAGTCTGTGGAGAGCCGCTGTGTCCCTGGATGAAATGAGAAAAAAGGTGAAAAAATGGCAAAGTGTCAAGGGAGAAATTCAGAAACCCAGGCCGAGCTGCCTGGAGCCCAGGGGCGGCTGCAAAGTCTGTGGAGAGCCGCTGTGTCCCTGGATGAAATGAGAAAAAAGGTGAAAAAATGGCAAAGTGTCAAGGGAGAAATTCAGAAACCCAGGCCGAGCTGCCTGGAGCCCAGGGGCGGCTGCAAAGTCTGTGGAGAGCCGCTGTGTCCCTGGATGAAATGAGAAAAAAGGTGAAAAAATGGCAAAGTGTCAAGGGAGAAATTCAGAAACTCAGGCCGAGCTGGCTGGAGCCCAGGGGCGGCTGCAAAGTCTGTGGAGAGCCGCTGTGTCCCTGGATGAATTGAGAAAAAGGGTGAAAAAATGGCAAAGTGTCAAGGGAGAAATTCAGAAACTCAGGCCGAGCTGCCTGGAGCCCAGGGGCGGTTCTAAAGTGTGTGGAGAGCCGCTGTGTCCCTGGATGAATTGAGAAAAAGGGTGAAAAAATGGCAAAGTGTCAGGGGAGAAATTCAGAAACCCAGGCCGAGCTGCCTGGAGCCTCAAAGCGGATAGAAATAGCGTGGAGAGCCGCTGTTAAGCCAGACGCCCTCTGGCGGACACAGGCAGGAGTTGCAGTAAATGCATTGAAGTCAATGGGCGAGAGTAACCCATGCCTTGCGTCCTGGAGCCCAGGGGCGGTTCTAAAGTGTGTGGAGAGCCGCTGTTGCCCTGGATGAAATGAGAAAAAGGGTGGAAAAATGGCAAAGTGTCAAGGGAGAAATTCAGAAACTCAGGCCGAGCTGCCTGGAGCCCAGGGGCGGTTCTAAAGCATGTGAGAGCCGCTGTTGCCCTGGATGAAATGAGAAAAAAGGTGAAAAAATGGCAAAGTGTCAAGGGAGAAATTCAGAAACCCATGCCTAGGGTCCTGGAGCCCAGGGGCGGCTGTAAAGTCTGTGGAGAGCCGCTGTGTCCCTGGATGAAATGAGAAAAAAGGTGAAAAAATGGCAAAGTGTCAAGGGAGCTAGGCAGAAACCCATGCCTAGGGTCCTGGAGCCCAGGGGCCGCTCTAAAGTCTGTGAGAGCCGCTGTTGCCCTGGATGAAATGAGAAAAAAGGTGAAAAAATGGCAAAGTGTCAAGGGAGCTAGGCAGAAACCCATGCCTAGGGTCCTGGAGCCCAGGGGCCGCGGGAAAGTCTGTGGAGAGCCGCTGTGTCCCTGGATGAAATGAGAAAAAAGGTGAAAAAGTAACAAAGTGTCAAGGGAGAAATTCAGAAACTCAGGCCGAGCTGCCTGGAGCCCAGGGGCGGATGCAAAGTCTGTGGAGAGCCGCTGTGTCCCTGGATGAAATGAGAAAAAAGGTGAAAAAATGGCAAAGTGTCAAGGGAGCTAGGCAGAAACCCATGCCTACGGTCCTGGAGCCCAGGGGCCGCGGGAAAGTCTGTGGAGAGCCGCTGTGTCCCTGGATGAAATGAGAAAAAGGGTGAAAAAATGGCAAAGTGTCAAGGGAAAAATTCAGAAACCCGTGCCTAGGGTCCTGGAGCCCAGGGGCGGCTGTAAAGTCTGTGGAGAGCCGCTGTGTCCCTGGATGAAATGAGAAAAAGGGTGGAAAAATGGCAAAGTGTCAAGGGAGCTAGGCAGAAACCCATGCCTAGGGTCCTGGAGCCCAGGGGCGGTTCTAAAGCCTGTGAGAGCCGCTGTTGCCCTGGATGAAATGAGAAAAAAGGTGAAAAAATGGCAAAGTGTCAAGGGAGCTAGGCAGAAACCCATGCCTAGGGTCCTGGAGCCCAGGGGCGGTTCTAAAGTCTGTGAGAGCCGCTGTTGCCCTGGATGAAATGAGAAAAAAGGTGAAAAAATGGCAAAGTGTCAAGGGAGCTAGGCAGAAACCCATGCCTAGGGTCCTGGAGCCCAGGGGCCGCGGGAAAGTCTGTGGAGAGCCGCTGTGTCCCTGGATGAAATGAGGAAAAAGGTGAAAAAATGGCAAAGTGTCAAGGGAGAAATTCAGAAACCCATGCCTTGCGTCCTGGAGCCCAGGGGCGGTTCTAAAGTCTGTGAGAGCCGCTGTGTCCCTGGATGAAATGAGAAAAAGGGTGAAAAAATGGCAAAGTGTCAAGGGAGAAATTCAGAAACTCAGGCCGAGCTGCCTGGAGCCCAGGGGCGGTTCTAAAGTCTGTGAGAGCCGCTGTGTCCCTGGATGAAATGAGAAAAAGGGTGAAAAAATGGCAAAGTGTCAAGGGAGCTAGGCAGAAACCCATGCCTAGGGTCCTGGAGCCCAGGGGCCGCGGGAAAGTCTGTGGAGAGCCGCTGTTGCCCTGGATGAAATGAGAAAAAAGGTGAAAAAATGGCAAAGTGTCAAGGGAGAAATTCAGAAACTCAGGCCGAGCTGCCTGGAGCCCAGGGGCGGTTCTAAAGTGTGTGGAGAGCCGCTGTGTCCCTGGATGAATTGAGAAAAAGGGTGAAAAAATGGCAAAGTGTCAAGGGAGCTAGGCAGAAACCCATGCCTAGGGTCCTGGAGCCCAGGGGCGGCTGCAAAGTCTGTGGAGAGCCGCTGTGTCCCTGGATGAAATGAGAAAAAGGGTGGAAAAATGGCAAAGTGTCAAGGGAGCTAGGCAGAAACCCATGCCGAGCTGCCTGGAGCCCAGGGGCGGCTGTAAAGTCTGTGGAGTGCCGCTGTGTCCCTGGATGAAATGAGAAAAAGGGTGAAAAAATGGCAAAGTGTCAAGGGAGAAATTCAGAAACTCAGGCCGAGCTGCCTGGAGCCCAGGGGCGGTTCTAAAGTGTGTGGAGAGCCGCTGTGTCCCTGGATGAATTGAGAAAAAGGGTGAAAAAATGGCAAAGTGTCAAGGGAGCTAGGCAGAAACCCATGCCTAGGGTCCTGGAGCCCAGGGGCGGCTGCAAAGTCTGTGGAGAGCCGCTGTGTCCCTGGATGAAATGAGAAAAAAGGTGAAAAAATGGCAAAGTGTCAAGGGAGAAATTCAGAAACCCAGGCCGAGCTGCCTGGAGCCCAGGGGCGGCTGTAAAGTCTGTGGAGTGCCGCTGTGTCCCTGGATGAAATGAGAAAAAAGGTGAAAAAATGGCAAAGTGTCAAGGGAGCTAGGCAGAAACCCATGCCTAGGGTCCTGGAGCCCAGGGGCGGTTCTAAAGTCTGTGAGAGCCGCTGTGTCCCTGGATGAATTGAGAAAAAGGGTGAAAAAATGGCAAAGTGTCAAGGGAGAAATTCAGAAACTCAGGCCGAGCTGCCTGGAGCCCAGGGGCGGCTGTAAAGTCTGTGGAGAGCCGCTGTGTCCCTGGATGAAATGAGAAAAAGGGTGAAAAAATGGCAAAGTGTCAAGGGAAAAATTCAGAAACCCATGCCTAGGGTCCTGGAGCCCAGGGGCGGCTGTAAAGTCTGTGGAGAGCCGCTGTGTCCCTGGATGAATTGAGAAAAAGGGTGAAAAAATGGCAAAGTGTCAAGGGAGCTAGGCAGAAACCCATGCCTAGGGTCCTGGAGCCCAGGGGCGGCTGCAAAGTCTGTGGAGAGCCGCTGTGTCCCTGGATGAAATGAGAAAAAGGGTGGAAAAATGGCAAAGTGTCAAGGGAGCTAGGCAGAAACCCATGCCGAGCTGCCTGGAGCCCAGGGGCGGCTGTAAAGTCTGTGGAGTGCCGCTGTGTCCCTGGATGAAATGAGAAAAAGGGTGAAAAAATGGCAAAGTGTCAAGGGAGAAATTCAGAAACTCAGGCCGAGCTGCCTGGAGCCCAGGGGCGGTTCTAAAGTGTGTGGAGAGCCGCTGTGTCCCTGGATGAATTGAGAAAAAGGGTGAAAAAATGGCAAAGTGTCAAGGGAGAAATTCAGAAACTCAGGCCGAGCTGCCTGGAGCCCAGGGGCGGTTCTAAAGTGTGTGGAGAGCCGCTGTGTCCCTGGATGAATTGAGAAAAAGGGTGAAAAAATGGCAAAGTGTCAAGGGAGCTAGGCAGAAACCCATGCCTAGGGTCCTGGAGCCCAGGGGCGGCTGCAAAGTCTGTGGAAAGCCGCTGTTGCCCTGGATGAAATGAGAAAAAGGGTGAAAAAATGGCAAAGTGTCAAGGGAGCTAGGCAGAAACCCATGCCTAGGGTCCTGGAGCCCAGGGGCCGCGGGAAAGTCTGTGGAGAGCCGCTGTGTCCCTGGATGAAATGAGAAAAAAGGTGAAAAAATGGCAAAGTGTCAAGGGAGCTAGGCAGAAACCCATGCCTAGGGTCCTGGAGCCCAGGGGCCGCGGGAAAGTCTGTGGAGAGCCGCTGTGCCCCTGGATGAAATGAGAAAAAGGGTGAAAAAATGGCAAAGTGTCAAGGGAGCTAGGCAGAAACCCATGCCTAGGGTCCTGGAGCCCAGGGGCCGCGGGAAAGTCTGTGGAGAGCCGCTGTGTCCCTGGATGAAATGAGAAAAAAGGTGAAAAAATGGCAAAGTGTCAAGGGAGCTAGGCAGAAACCCATGCCTAGGGTCCTGGAGCCCAGGGGCCGCGGGAAAGTCTGTGGAGAGCCGCTGTGTCCCTGGATGAAATGAGAAAAAAGGTGAAAAAGTAACAAAGTGTCAAGGGAGAAATTCAGAAACCCAGGCCGAGCTGCCTGGAGCCTCAAAGCGGATAGAAATAGCGTGGAGAGCCGCTGTTAAGCCAGACGCCCTCTGGCGGACACAGGCAGGAGTTGCAGTAAATGCATTGAAGTCAATGGGCGAGAGTACCCAATGCGCCAAAAAAGTGCTGAAAATATGACAAAGTGTCAAATGAATGGGAGTCAATGGGCGAGAGTACCCAATGCGCCAAAAAAGTGCTGAAAATATGACAAAGTGTCAAATGAATGGGAGTCAATGGGCGAGAGTACCCAATGCACAAAAAAAGTGCTGAAAAAGTCCACACGAGCCTAGTCAGAAATGCAGGCCGAGGCGGCTAAAGCCCCAAAGCGGCTATAAAAAGCGTGGAGAGCCGCTGTCGCCCCGGAGGAACGGAGAAAAAGTGCTGAAAAAAGGCCTAAATCCTAACGGACCTAGGCGGAAGTGCAGGCGAGGCGGCAGGAGTCTGAAAACCGCTATAAAAAGCGTGGAGAGCCGCTGTCGCCCCGGAGAAACGGAGAAAAAGTGCTGAAAAAAGGCCTAAATCCTAACGGACCTAGGCGGAAGTGCAGGCGAGGCGGCAGGAGTCTGAAAACGGCTATAAAATGCGTGGAGAGCCGCTGTCGCCCCGGAGAAACGGAGAAAAAGTGCTGAAAAAAGGCCTAAATCCTAACGGACCGAGGCGGAAGTGCAGGCGAGGCGGCAGGAGTCTGAAAACGGCTATAAAATGCGTGGAGAGCCGCTGTCGCCCCGGAGGAACGGAGAAAAAGTGCTGAAAAAAGGCCTAAATCCTAACGGACCGAGGCGGAAGTGCAGGCGAGGCGGCAGGAGTCTGAAAACGGCTATAAAATGCGTGGAGAGCCGCTGTCGCCCCGGAGGAACGGAGAAAAAGTGCTGAAAAAAGGCCTAAATCCTAACGGACCGAGGCGGAAGTGCAGGCGAGGCGGCAGGAGTCTGAAAACGGCTATAAAATGCGTGGAGAGCCGCTGTCGCCCCGGAGGAACGGAGAAAAAGTGCTGAAAAAAGGCCTAAATCCTAACGGACCGAGGCGGAAGTGCAGGCGAGGCGGCAGGAGTCTGAAAACGGCTATAAAATGCGTGGAGAGCCGCTGTCGCCCCGGAGGAACGGAGAAAAAGTGCTGAAAAAAGGCCTAAATCCTAACGGACCGAGGCGGAAGTGCAGGCGAGGCGGCAGGAGTCTGAAAGCGGCTATAAAACGCGTGGAGAGCCGCTCGGATGATTTTTCAAAGTGTCAAATGAATGGGAGTGAATGGGGCAGAGTACCCAATGTGTAAAAAAAGTGCTGAAAAAACGACAAAGTCCACACGAGCCTAGTCAGAAATGCAGTCCGAGGCGGCTGGAGCCCCAAAGCGGCTATAAAACGCGTGGAGAGCCGCTCGGATGATTTTTCAAAGTGTCAAATGAATGGGAGTGAATGGGGCAGAGTACCCAATGTGTAAAAAAAGTGCTGAAAAAACGACAAAGTCCACACGAGCCTAGTCAGAAATGCAGTCCGAGGCGGCTGGAGCCCCAAAGCGGCTATAAAACGCGTGGAGAGCCGCTCGGATGATTTTTCAAAGTGTCAAATGAATGGGAGTGAATGGGGCAGAGTACCCAATGTGTAAA
>NW_026559866.1:17500-32500 GCF_027744805.1 Dunckerocampus dactyliophorus | reverse complement strand
AAGGGTGAAAAAATGGCAAAGTGTCAAGGGAGCTAGGCAGAAACCCATGCCTAGGGTCCTGGAGCCCAGGGGCCGCGGGAAAGTCTGTGGAGAGCCGCTGTTGCCCTGGATGAAATGAGAAAAAAGGTGAAAAAATGGCAAAGTGTCAAGGGAGAAATTCAGAAACCCATGCCTAGGGTCCTGGAGCCAAGGGGCCGCGGGAAAGTCTGTGGAGAGCCGCTGTGTCCCTGGATGAAATGAGAAAAAAGGTGAAAAAATGGCAAAGTGTCAAGGGAGAAATTCAGAAACCCATGCCTAGGGTCCTGGAGCCCAGGGGCGGCTGTAAAGTCTGTGGAGAGCCGCTGTGTCCCTGGATGAAATGAGAAAAAGGGTGAAAAAATGGCAAAGTGTCAAGGGAGCTAGGCAGAAACCCATGCCTAGGGTCCTGGAGCCCAGGGGCGGCTGTAAAGTCTGTGGAGTGCCGCTGTGTCCCTGGATGAAATGAGAAAAAGGGTGAAAAAATGGCAAAGTGTCAAGGGAGAAATTCAGAAACCCATGCCTAGGGTCCTGGAGCCCAGGGGCCGCGGGAAAGTCTGTGGAGAGCCGCTGTGTCCCTGGATGAAATGAGAAAAAGGGTGAAAAAATGGCAAAGTGTCAAGGGAGAAATTCAGAAACCCATGCCTAGGGTCCTGGAGCCCAGGGGCGGCTGTAAAGTCTGTGGAGAGCCGCTGTGTCCCTGGATGAATTGAGAAAAAGGGTGAAAAAATGGCAAAGTGTCAAGGGAGCTAGGCAGAAACCCATGCCTAGGGTCCTGGAGCCCAGGGGCGGCTGCAAAGTCTGTGGAGAGCCGCTGTGTCCCTGGATGAAATGAGAAAAAGGGTGGAAAAATGGCAAAGTGTCAAGGGAGCTAGGCAGAAACCAATGCCGAGCTGCCTGGAGCCCAGGGGCGGTTCTAAAGCCTGTGAGAGCCGCTGTGTCCCTGGATGAAATGAGAAAAAAGGTGGAAAAATGGCAAAGTGTCAAGGGAGAAATTCAGAAACTCAGGCCGAGCTGCCTGGAGCCCAGGGGCGGTTCTAAAGTGTGTGGAGAGCCGCTGTTGCCCTGGATGAAATGAGAAAAAGGGTGGAAAAATGGCAAAGTGTCAAGGGAGCTAGGCAGAAACCCATGCCTAAGGTCCTGGAGCCCAGGGGCGGTTCTAAAGTCTGTGGAGAGCCGCTGTTGCCCTGGATGAAATGAGAAAAAGGGTGAAAAAATGGCAAAGTGTCAAGGGAGAAATTCAGAAACCCAGGCCGAGCTGCCTGGAGCCCAGGGGCGGCTGCAAAGTCTGTGGAGAGCCGCTGTGTCCCTGGATGAAATGAGAAAAAAGGTGAAAAAATGGCAAAGTGTCAAGGGAGAAATTCAGAAACTCAGGCCGAGCTGCCTGGAGCCCAGGGGCGGCTGCAAAGTCTGTGGAGAGCCGCTGTGTCCCTGGATGAAATGAGAAAAAAGGTGAAAAAATGGCAAAGTGTCAAGGGAGAAATTCAGAAACCCAGGCCGAGCTGCCTGGAGCCCAGGGGCGGCTGCAAAGTCTGTGGAGAGCCGCTGTGTCCCTGGATGAAATGAGAAAAAGGGTGGAAAAATGGCAAAGTGTCAAGGGAGAAATTCAGAAACTCAGGCCGAGCTGCCTGGAGCCCAGGGGCGGCTGCAAAGTCTGTGGAGAGCCGCTGTGTCCCTGGATGAAATGAGAAAAAAGGTGAAAAAATGGCAAAGTGTCAAGGGAGAAATTCAGAAACTCAGGCCGAGCTGCCTGGAGCCCGGGGGCGGCTGCAAAGTCTGTGGAGAGCCGCTGTTGCCCTGGATGAAATGAGAAAAAGGGTGAAAAAATGGCAAAGTGTCAAGGGAAAAATTCAGAAACCCGTGCCTAGGGTCCTGGAGCCCAGGGGCCGCGGGAAAGTCTGTGGAGAGCCGCTGTGTCCCTGGATGAAATGAGAAAAAAGGTGAAAAAGTAACAAAGTGTCAAGGGAGAAATTCAGAAACCCAGGCCGAGCTGCCTGGAGCCTCAAAGCGGATAGAAATAGCGTGGAGAGCCGCTGTTAAGCCAGACGCCCTCTGGCGGACACAGGCAGGAGTTGCAGTAAATGCATTGAAGTCAATGGGCGAGAGTAACCCATGCCTTGCGTCCTGGAGCCCAGGGGCGGTTCTAAAGTCTGTGAGAGCCGCTGTGTCCCTGGATGAAATGAGAAAAAGGGTGAAAAAATGGCAAAGTGTCAAGGGAGCTAGGCAGAAACCCATGCCGAGCTGCCTGGAGCCCAGGGGCGGCTGTAAAGTCTGTGGAGTGCCGCTGTGTCCCTGGATGAAATGAGAAAAAGGGTGAAAAAATGGCAAAGTGTCAAGGGAGAAATTCAGAAACTCAGGCCGAGCTGCCTGGAGCCCAGGGGCGGCTGCAAAGTCTGTGGAGTGCCGCTGTGTCCCTGGATGAAATGAGAAAAAGGGTGAAAAAATGGCAAAGTGTCAAGGGAGAAATTCAGAAACTCAGGCCGAGCTGGCTGGAGCCCAGGGGCGGCTGCAAAGTCTGTGGAGAGCCGCTGTGTCCCTGGATGAAATGAGAAAAAAGGTGAAAAAATGGCAAAGTGTCAAGGGAGCTAGGCAGAAACCCATGCCTAGGGTCCTGGAGCCCAGGGGCGGTTCTAAAGTCTGTGAGAGCCGCTGTGTCCCTGGATGAAATGAGAAAAAGGGTGAAAAAATGGCAAAGTGTCAAGGGAGAAATTCAGAAACTCAGGCCGAGCTGGCTGGAGCCCAGGGGCGGCTGCAAAGTCTGTGGAGAGCCGCTGTGTCCCTGGATGAAATGAGAAAAAAGGTGAAAAAATGGCAAAGTGTCAAGGGAGAAATTCAGAAACTCAGGCCGAGCTGCCTGGAGCCTCAAAGCGGATAGAAATAGCGTGGAGAGCCGCTGTTAAGCCAGACGCCCTCTGGCGGACACAGGCAGGAGTTGCAGTAAATGCATTGAAGTCAATGGGCGAGAGTAAGCCATGCCTTGCGTCCTGGAGCCCAGGGGCGGTTCTAAAGTCTGTGAGAGCCGCTGTGTCCCTGGATGAAATGAGAAAAAGAGTGAAAAAATGGCAAAGTGTCAAGGGAGCTAGGCAGAAACCCATGCCGAGCTGCCTGGAGCCCAGGGGCGGCTGTAAAGTCTGTGGAGTGCCGCTGTGTCCCTGGATGAAATGAGAAAAAGGGTGAAAAAATGGCAAAGTGTCAAGGGAGCTAGGCAGAAACCCATGCCTAGGGTCCTGGAGCCCAGGGGCGGCTGCAAAGTCTGTGGAGAGCCGCTGTTGCCCTGGATGAAATGAGAAAAAGGGTGAAAAAATGGCAAAGTGTCAAGGGAGCTAGGCAGAAACCCATGCCTAGGGTCCTGGAGCCCAGGGGCCGCGGGAAAGTCTGTGGAGAGCCGCTGTGTCCCTGGATGAAATGAGAAAAAAGGTGAAAAAGTAACAAAGTGTCAAGGGAGAAATTCAGAAACCCAGGCCGAGCTGCCTGGAGCCCAGGGGCGGCTGCAAAGTCTGTGGAGAGCCGCTGTGTCCCTGGATGAAATGAGAAAAAGGGTGGAAAAATGGCAAAGTGTCAAGGGAGAAATTCAGAAACCCAGGCCGAGCTGCCTGGAGCCCAGGGGCGGCTGCAAAGTCTGTGGAGAGCCGCTGTGTCCCTGGATGAAATGAGAAAAAAGGTGAAAAAATGGCAAAGTGTCAAGGGAGAAATTCAGAAACCCAGGCCGAGCTGCCTGGAGCCCAGGGGCGGCTGCAAAGTCTGTGGAGAGCCGCTGTGTCCCTGGATGAAATGAGAAAAAGGGTGGAAAAATGGCAAAGTGTCAAGGGAGAAATTCAGAAACTCAGGCCGAGCTGCCTGGAGCCCAGGGGCGGCTGCAAAGTCTGTGGAGAGCCGCTGTGTCCCTGGATGAAATGAGAAAAAAGGTGAAAAAATGGCAAAGTGTCAAGGGAGCTAGGCAGAAACCCATGCCTAGGGTCCTGGAGCCCAGGGGCGGCTGCAAAGTCTGTGGAGAGCCGCTGTGTCCCTGGATGAAATGAGAAAAAAGGTGGAAAAATGGCAAAGTGTCAAGGGAGAAATTCAGAAACTCAGGCCGAGCTGCCTGGAGCCTCAAAGCGGATAGAAATAGCGTGGAGAGCCGCTGTTAAGCCAGACGCCCTCTGGCGGACACAGGCAGGAGTTGCAGTAAATGCATTGAAGTCAATGGGCGAGAGTAAGCCATGCCTTGCGTCCTGGAGCCCAGGGGCGGTTCTAAAGTCTGTGAGAGCCGCTGTGTCCCTGGATGAATTGAGAAAAAGGGTGAAAAAATGGCAAAGTGTCAAGGGAGAAATTCAGAAACTCAGGCCGAGCTGCCTGGAGCCCAGGGGCGGCTGTAAAGTCTGTGGAGAGCCGCTGTGTCCCTGGATGAAATGAGAAAAAGGGTGAAAAAATGGCAAAGTGTCAACGGAAAAATTCAGAAACCCATGCCTAGGGTCCTGGAGCCCAGGGGCGGCTGTAAAGTCTGTGGAGAGCCGCTGTGTCCCTGGATGAATTGAGAAAAAGGGTGAAAAAATGGCAAAGTGTCAAGGGAGCTAGGCAGAAACCCATGCCTAGGGTCCTGGAGCCCAGGGGCGGCTGCAAAGTCTGTGGAGAGCCGCTGTGTCCCTGGATGAAATGAGAAAAAGGGTGGAAAAATGGCAAAGTGTCAAGGGAGCTAGGCAGAAACCCATGCCGAGCTGCCTGGAGCCCAGGGGCGGCTGTAAAGTCTGTGGAGTGCCGCTGTGTCCCTGGATGAAATGAGAAAAAGGGTGAAAAAATGGCAAAGTGTCAAGGGAGAAATTCAGAAACTCAGGCCGAGCTGCCTGGAGCCCAGGGGCGGTTCTAAAGTGTGTGGAGAGCCGCTGTGTCCCTGGATGAATTGAGAAAAAGGGTGAAAAAATGGCAAAGTGTCAAGGGAGAAATTCAGAAACTCAGGCCGAGCTGCCTGGAGCCCAGGGGCGGTTCTAAAGTGTGTGGAGAGCCGCTGTGTCCCTGGATGAATTGAGAAAAAGGGTGAAAAAATGGCAAAGTGTCAAGGGAGCTAGGCAGAAACCCATGCCTAGGGTCCTGGAGCCCAGGGGCGGCTGCAAAGTCTGTGGAAAGCCGCTGTTGCCCTGGATGAAATGAGAAAAAGGGTGAAAAAATGGCAAAGTGTCAAGGGAGCTAGGCAGAAACCCATGCCTAGGGTCCTGGAGCCCAGGGGCCGCGGGAAAGTCTGTGGAGAGCCGCTGTGTCCCTGGATGAAATGAGAAAAAAGGTGAAAAAATGGCAAAGTGTCAAGGGAGCTAGGCAGAAACCCATGCCTAGGGTCCTGGAGCCCAGGGGCCGCGGGAAAGTCTGTGGAGAGCCGCTGTGCCCCTGGATGAAATGAGAAAAAGGGTGAAAAAATGGCAAAGTGTCAAGGGAGCTAGGCAGAAACCCATGCCTAGGGTCCTGGAGCCCAGGGGCGGCTGCAAAGTCTGTGGAGAGCCGCTGTGTCCCTGGATGAAATGAGAAAAAGGGTGGAAAAATGGCAAAGTGTCAAGGGAGCTAGGCAGAAACCCATGCCGAGCTGCCTGGAGCCCAGGGGCGGCTGTAAAGTCTGTGGAGTGCCGCTGTGTCCCTGGATGAAATGAGAAAATGGGTGAAAAAATGGCAAAGTGTCAAGGGAGAAATTCAGAAACCCAGGCCGAGCTGCCTGGAGCCCAGGGGCGGCTGCAAAGTCTGTGGAGAGCCGCTGTGTCCCTGGATGAAATGAGAAAAAAGGTGAAAAAATGGCAAAGTGTCAAGGGAGAAATTCAGAAACTCAGGCCGAGCTGCCTGGAGCCTCAAAGCGGATAGAAATAGCGTGGAGAGCCGCTGTTAAGCCAGACGCCCTCTGGCGGACACAGGCAGGAGTTGCAGTAAATGCATTGAAGTCAATGGGCGAGAGTAAGCCATGCCTTGCGTCCTGGAGCCCAGGGGCGGTTCTAAAGTCTGTGAGAGCCGCTGTGTCCCTGGATGAAATGAGAAAAAGGGTGAAAAAATGGCAAAGTGTCAAGGGAGCTAGGCAGAAACCCATGCCTAGGGTCCTGGAGCCCAGGGGCCGCGGGAAAGTCTGTGGAGAGCCGCTGTTGCCCTGGATGAAATGAGAAAAAAGGTGAAAAAATGGCAAAGTGTCAAGGGAGAAATTCAGAAACCCATGCCTAGGGTCCTGGAGCCAAGGGGCCGCGGGAAAGTCTGTGGAGAGCCGCTGTGTCCCTGGATGAAATGAGAAAAAAGGTGAAAAAATGGCAAAGTGTCAAGGGAGAAATTCAGAAACCCATGCCTAGGGTCCTGGAGCCCAGGGGCGGCTGTAAAGTCTGTGGAGAGCCGCTGTGTCCCTGGATGAAATGAGAAAAAGGGTGAAAAAATGGCAAAGTGTCAAGGGAGCTAGGCAGAAACCCATGCCTAGGGTCCTGGAGCCCAGGGGCGGCTGTAAAGTCTGTGGAGTGCCGCTGTGTCCCTGGATGAAATGAGAAAAAGGGTGAAAAAATGGCAAAGTGTCAAGGGAGAAATTCAGAAACCCATGCCTAGGGTCCTGGAGCCCAGGGGCCGCGGGAAAGTCTGTGGAGAGCCGCTGTGTCCCTGGATGAAATGAGAAAAAGGGTGAAAAAATGGCAAAGTGTCAAGGGAGAAATTCAGAAACCCATGCCTAGGGTCCTGGAGCCCAGGGGCGGTTCTAAAGCCTGTGAGAGCCGCTGTGTCCCTGGATGAAATGAGAAAAAAGGTGAAAAAATGGCAAAGTGTCAAGGGAGAAATTCAGAAACTCAGGCCGAGCTGGCTGGAGCCCAGGGGCGGCTGCAAAGTCTGTGGAGAGCCGCTGTGTCCCTGGATGAAATGAGAAAAAAGGTGAAAAAATGGCAAAGTGTCAAGGGAGAAATTCAGAAACTCAGGCCGAGCTGGCTGGAGCCCAGGGGCGGCTGCAAAGTCTGTGGAGAGCCGCTGTGTCCCTGGATGAAATGAGAAAAAAGGTGAAAAAATGGCAAAGTGTCAAGGGAGAAATTCAGAAACTCAGGCCGAGCTGCCTGGAGCCCAGGGGCGGCTGCAAAGTCTGTGGAGAGCCGCTGTGTCCCTGGATGAAATGAGAAAAAAGGTGGAAAAATGGCAAAGTGTCAAGGGAGCTAGGCAGAAACCCATGCCTAGGGTCCTGGAGCCCAGGGGCGGCTGCAAAGTCTGTGGAGAGCCGCTGTGTCCCTGGATGAAATGAGAAAAAGGGTGAAAAAATGGCAAAGTGTCAAGGGAGCTAGGCAGAAACCCATGCCTAGGGTCCTGGAGCCCAGGGGCCGCGGGAAAGTCTGTGGAGAGCCGCTGTTGCCCTGGATGAAATGAGAAAAAAGGTGAAAAAATGGCAAAGTGTCAAGGGAGAAATTCAGAAACCCATGCCTAGGGTCCTGGAGCCAAGGGGCCGCGGGAAAGTCTGTGGAGAGCCGCTGTGTCCCTGGATGAAATGAGAAAAAAGGTGAAAAAATGGCAAAGTGTCAAGGGAGCTAGGCAGAAACCCATGCCTAGGGTCCTGGAGCCCAGGGGCCGCGGGAAAGTCTGTGGAGAGCCGCTGTGTCCCTGGATGAATTGAGAAAAAGGGTGAAAAAATGGCAAAGTGTCAAGGGAGAAATTCAGAAACTCAGGCCGAGCTGCCTGGAGCCCAGGGGCGGTTCTAAAGTGTGTGGAGAGCCGCTGTGTCCCTGGATGAATTGAGAAAAAGGGTGAAAAAATGGCAAAGTGTCAAGGGAGCTAGGCAGAAACCCATGCCTAGGGTCCTGGAGCCCAGGGGCCGCGGGAAAGTCTGTGGAGTGCCGCTGTGTCCCTGGATGAAATGAGAAAAAAAGGTGAAAAAATGGCAAAGTGTCAAGGGAGAAATTCAGAAACCCAGGCCGAGCTGCCTGGAGCCCAGGGGCCGCGGGAAAGTCTGTGGAGAGCCGCTGTGTCCCTGGATGAAATGAGAAAAAAGGTGAAAAAATGGCAAAGTGTCAAGGGAGAAATTCAGAAACTCAGGCCGAGCTGGCTGGAGCCCAGGGGCGGCTGCAAAGTCTGTGGAGAGCCGCTGTGTCCCTGGATGAAATGAGAAAAAAGGTGAAAAAATGGCAAAGTGTCAAGGGAGCTAGGCAGAAACCCATGCCTAGGGTCCTGGAGCCCAGGGGCGGTTCTAAAGTCTGTGAGAGCCGCTGTTGCCCTGGATGAAATGAGAAAAAAGGTGAAAAAATGGCAAAGTGTCAAGGGAGAAATTCAGAAACCCATGCCTAGGGTCCTGGAGCCCAGGGGCGGCTGTAAAGTCTGTGGAGTGCCGCTGTGTCCCTGGATGAAATGAGAAAAAGGGTGGAAAAATGGCAAAGTGTCAACGGAGCGAGGCGGGATCTAAGGCCGAGCTGCCTGGAGCCCAGGGGCGGCTGCAAAGTCTGTGGAGTGCCGCTGTGTCCCTGGATGAAATGAGAAAAAGGGTGAAAAAATGGCAAAGTGTCAAGGGAGAAATTCAGAAACTCAGGCCGAGCTGGCTGGAGCCCAGGGGCGGCTGCAAAGTCTGTGGAGAGCCGCTGTGTCCCTGGATGAAATGAGAAAAAGGGTGAAAAAATGGCAAAGTGTCAAGGGAGCTAGGCAGAAACCCATGCCTAGGGTCCTGGAGCCCAGGGGCGGCTGCAAAGTCTGTGGAGAGCCGCTGTTGCCCTGGATGAAATGAGAAAAAGGGTGAAAAAATGGCAAAGTGTCAAGGGAGCTAGGCAGAAACCCATGCCTAGGGTCCTGGAGCCCAGGGGCCGCGGGAAAGTCTGTGGAGAGCCGCTGTGTCCCTGGATGAAATGAGAAAAAAGGTGAAAAAATGGCAAAGTGTCAAGGGAGAAATTCAGAAACCCAGGCCGAGCTGGCTGGAGCCCAGGGGCGGCTGCAAAGTCTGTGGAGAGCCGCTGTGTCCCTGGATGAAATGAGAAAAAAGGTGAAAAAATGGCAAAGTGTCAAGGGAGAAATTCAGAAACTCAGGCCGAGCTGCCTGGAGCCTCAAAGCGGATAGAAATAGCGTGGAGAGCCGCTGTTAAGCCAGACGCCCTCTGGCGGACACAGGCAGGAGTTGCAGTAAATGCATTGAAGTCAATGGGCGAGAGTAAGCCATGCCTTGCGTCCTGGAGCCCAGGGGCGGTTCTAAAGTCTGTGAGAGCCGCTGTGTCCCTGGATGAAATGAGAAAAAGAGTGAAAAAATGGCAAAGTGTCAAGGGAGCTAGGCAGAAACCCATGCCGAGCTGCCTGGAGCCCAGGGGCGGCTGTAAAGTCTGTGGAGTGCCGCTGTGTCCCTGGATGAAATGAGAAAAAGGGTGAAAAAATGGCAAAGTGTCAAGGGAGCTAGGCAGAAACCCATGCCTAGGGTCCTGGAGCCCAGGGGCCGCGGGAAAGTCTGTGGAGAGCCGCTGTGTCCCTGGATGAAATGAGAAAAAAGGTGAAAAAGTAACAAAGTGTCAAGGGAGAAATTCAGAAACCCAGGCCGAGCTGCCTGGAGCCCAGGGGCGGCTGCAAAGTCTGTGGAGAGCCGCTGTGTCCCTGGATGAAATGAGAAAAAGGGTGGAAAAATGGCAAAGTGTCAAGGGAGAAATTCAGAAACCCAGGCCGAGCTGCCTGGAGCCCAGGGGCGGCTGCAAAGTCTGTGGAGAGCCGCTGTGTCCCTGGATGAAATGAGAAAAAAGGTGAAAAAATGGCAAAGTGTCAAGGGAGAAATTCAGAAACCCAGGCCGAGCTGCCTGGAGCCCAGGGGCGGCTGCAAAGTCTGTGGAGAGCCGCTGTGTCCCTGGATGAAATGAGAAAAAGGGTGGAAAAATGGCAAAGTGTCAAGGGAGAAATTCAGAAACTCAGGCCGAGCTGCCTGGAGCCCAGGGGCGGCTGCAAAGTCTGTGGAGAGCCGCTGTGTCCCTGGATGAAATGAGAAAAAAGGTGAAAAAATGGCAAAGTGTCAAGGGAGCTAGGCAGAAACCCATGCCTAGGGTCCTGGAGCCCAGGGGCGGCTGCAAAGTCTGTGGAGAGCCGCTGTGTCCCTGGATGAAATGAGAAAAAAGGTGGAAAAATGGCAAAGTGTCAAGGGAGAAATTCAGAAACTCAGGCCGAGCTGCCTGGAGCCTCAAAGCGGATAGAAATAGCGTGGAGAGCCGCTGTTAAGCCAGACGCCCTCTGGCGGACACAGGCAGGAGTTGCAGTAAATGCATTGAAGTCAATGGGCGAGAGTAAGCCATGCCTTGCGTCCTGGAGCCCAGGGGCGGTTCTAAAGTCTGTGAGAGCCGCTGTGTCCCTGGATGAATTGAGAAAAAGGGTGAAAAAATGGCAAAGTGTCAAGGGAGAAATTCAGAAACTCAGGCCGAGCTGCCTGGAGCCCAGGGGCGGCTGTAAAGTCTGTGGAGAGCCGCTGTGTCCCTGGATGAAATGAGAAAAAGGGTGAAAAAATGGCAAAGTGTCAACGGAAAAATTCAGAAACCCATGCCTAGGGTCCTGGAGCCCAGGGGCGGCTGTAAAGTCTGTGGAGAGCCGCTGTGTCCCTGGATGAATTGAGAAAAAGGGTGAAAAAATGGCAAAGTGTCAAGGGAGCTAGGCAGAAACCCATGCCTAGGGTCCTGGAGCCCAGGGGCGGCTGCAAAGTCTGTGGAGAGCCGCTGTGTCCCTGGATGAAATGAGAAAAAGGGTGGAAAAATGGCAAAGTGTCAAGGGAGCTAGGCAGAAACCCATGCCGAGCTGCCTGGAGCCCAGGGGCGGCTGTAAAGTCTGTGGAGTGCCGCTGTGTCCCTGGATGAAATGAGAAAAAGGGTGAAAAAATGGCAAAGTGTCAAGGGAGAAATTCAGAAACTCAGGCCGAGCTGCCTGGAGCCCAGGGGCGGTTCTAAAGTGTGTGGAGAGCCGCTGTGTCCCTGGATGAATTGAGAAAAAGGGTGAAAAAATGGCAAAGTGTCAAGGGAGAAATTCAGAAACTCAGGCCGAGCTGCCTGGAGCCCAGGGGCGGTTCTAAAGTGTGTGGAGAGCCGCTGTGTCCCTGGATGAATTGAGAAAAAGGGTGAAAAAATGGCAAAGTGTCAAGGGAGCTAGGCAGAAACCCATGCCTAGGGTCCTGGAGCCCAGGGGCGGCTGCAAAGTCTGTGGAAAGCCGCTGTTGCCCTGGATGAAATGAGAAAAAGGGTGAAAAAATGGCAAAGTGTCAAGGGAGCTAGGCAGAAACCCATGCCTAGGGTCCTGGAGCCCAGGGGCCGCGGGAAAGTCTGTGGAGAGCCGCTGTGTCCCTGGATGAAATGAGAAAAAAGGTGAAAAAATGGCAAAGTGTCAAGGGAGCTAGGCAGAAACCCATGCCTAGGGTCCTGGAGCCCAGGGGCCGCGGGAAAGTCTGTGGAGAGCCGCTGTGCCCCTGGATGAAATGAGAAAAAGGGTGAAAAAATGGCAAAGTGTCAAGGGAGCTAGGCAGAAACCCATGCCTAGGGTCCTGGAGCCCAGGGGCCGCGGGAAAGTCTGTGGAGAGCCGCTGTGTCCCTGGATGAAATGAGAAAAAAGGTGAAAAAATGGCAAAGTGTCAAGGGAGCTAGGCAGAAACCCATGCCTAGGGTCCTGGAGCCCAGGGGCCGCGGGAAAGTCTGTGGAGAGCCGCTGTGTCCCTGGATGAAATGAGAAAAAAGGTGAAAAAGTAACAAAGTGTCAAGGGAGAAATTCAGAAACCCAGGCCGAGCTGCCTGGAGCCTCAAAGCGGATAGAAATAGCGTGGAGAGCCGCTGTTAAGCCAGACGCCCTCTGGCGGACACAGGCAGGAGTTGCAGTAAATGCATTGAAGTCAATGGGCGAGAGTACCCAATGCGCCAAAAAAGTGCTGAAAATATGACAAAGTGTCAAATGAATGGGAGTCAATGGGCGAGAGTACCCAATGCGCCAAAAAAGTGCTGAAAATATGACAAAGTGTCAAATGAATGGGAGTCAATGGGCGAGAGTACCCAATGCACAAAAAAAGTGCTGAAAAAGTCCACACGAGCCTAGTCAGAAATGCAGGCCGAGGCGGCTAAAGCCCCAAAGCGGCTATAAAAAGCGTGGAGAGCCGCTGTCGCCCCGGAGGAACGGAGAAAAAGTGCTGAAAAAAGGCCTAAATCCTAACGGACCTAGGCGGAAGTGCAGGCGAGGCGGCAGGAGTCTGAAAACCGCTATAAAAAGCGTGGAGAGCCGCTGTCGCCCCGGAGAAACGGAGAAAAAGTGCTGAAAAAAGGCCTAAATCCTAACGGACCTAGGCGGAAGTGCAGGCGAGGCGGCAGGAGTCTGAAAACGGCTATAAAATGCGTGGAGAGCCGCTGTCGCCCCGGAGAAACGGAGAAAAAGTGCTGAAAAAAGGCCTAAATCCTAACGGACCGAGGCGGAAGTGCAGGCGAGGCGGCAGGAGTCTGAAAACGGCTATAAAATGCGTGGAGAGCCGCTGTCGCCCCGGAGGAACGGAGAAAAAGTGCTGAAAAAAGGCCTAAATCCTAACGGACCGAGGCGGAAGTGCAGGCGAGGCGGCAGGAGTCTGAAAACGGCTATAAAATGCGTGGAGAGCCGCTGTCGCCCCGGAGGAACGGAGAAAAAGTGCTGAAAAAAGGCCTAAATCCTAACGGACCGAGGCGGAAGTGCAGGCGAGGCGGCAGGAGTCTGAAAACGGCTATAAAATGCGTGGAGAGCCGCTGTCGCCCCGGAGGAACGGAGAAAAAGTGCTGAAAAAAGGCCTAAATCCTAACGGACCGAGGCGGAAGTGCAGGCGAGGCGGCAGGAGTCTGAAAACGGCTATAAAATGCGTGGAGAGCCGCTGTCGCCCCGGAGGAACGGAGAAAAAGTGCTGAAAAAAGGCCTAAATCCTAACGGACCGAGGCGGAAGTGCAGGCGAGGCGGCAGGAGTCTGAAAGCGGCTATAAAACGCGTGGAGAGCCGCTCGGATGATTTTTCAAAGTGTCAAATGAATGGGAGTGAATGGGGCAGAGTACCCAATGTGTAAAAAAAGTGCTGAAAAAACGACAAAGTCCACACGAGCCTAGTCAGAAATGCAGTCCGAGGCGGCTGGAGCCCCAAAGCGGCTATAAAACGCGTGGAGAGCCGCTCGGATGATTTTTCAAAGTGTCAAATGAATGGGAGTGAATGGGGCAGAGTACCCAATGTGTAAAAAAAGTGCTGAAAAAACGACAAAGTCCACACGAGCCTAGTCAGAAATGCAGTCCGAGGCGGCTGGAGCCCCAAAGCGGCTATAAAACGCGTGGAGAGCCGCTCGGATGATTTTTCAAAGTGTGAAATGAATGGGAGTGAATGGGGCGGAGTACCCAATGCGCGAAAAAAGTGCTGAAAAAACGACAAAGTCCACACGAGCCTAGTCAGAAATGAAGGCCGAGGCGGCTGGAGCCCCAAAGCGGCTATAAAATGCGTGGAGAGCCGCTCGGATGATTTTTCTAAGTGTGAAATGAATGGGAGTGAATGGGGCGGAGTACCCAATGCGCGAAAAAAGTGCTGAAAAAACGACAAAGTGTCAAATGAATGGGAGTGAATGGGCGGAGTACCCAATGCGTGAAAAAAGGTCTGGAAAAACGACAAAGTGTCAAATGAATGGGAGTCAATGGGCGGAGTACCCAATGCGCGAAAAAAGTGCTGAAAAAATGACAAAGTGTCAAATGAATGGGAGTCAATGAGTGTTTTGGTCGACCAGGAAAAAACGCGTTTACGGGAGAGGGTAAATCAGCCGAGAGGGGGGGGGGGGGTATACTTTACCCTCTCCCGTAAATGCCATTTTTCCTGGTTGACCAAAACACCTCCAGCACGATTTCGGAAACCCAGTTTTTAGAAACACTGACCTCCAGGGGAAGTACCGAGAAAAGCACACTTTTGAATCCGCTTTTGACGCACTGAAACACGGACGTGAGCTGGGGCTGTGCCGCTCTTGGAAAACCCCTGGAGGTTATTTTCTAAAACGGGTTTCCGCGTCCCCCTGGGCGCCCGTGTTGGGCCGCGCAAGGCGGTCCGGGCTGCCCACCCCATCTGAGTGCCCCGTTGGGCCGCGTGCATGGCAGGCATCCAAGGAAGGCTGATGAGCAGCGGTGATGATGATGATGAGACACCAGCTGCAATTTTGACAAAGTGTCACCTCTCAAGCATTTCCAAGCGTGACACAAACAAAAGGGAACGGGAACTTTGATATGAGTGACTTGTGCTTCTTTTTCTCCAAGTGTCACTCCACAGCTGGCACCCAGGCTGTGTGACGCAGGTGTCCGACGAGGAGCGCCCGCGATGGGCCGCGTCAGGCGGCCCGGGCCGCGCTATCACCTCCGGATGACAACATCCAAAGGAGCACGTTGGTGCTTGCTGGGAGTTTGCGCACGCGATAGGCGACGCCTGGCGGCCCTGGCCGCGCCTCGCCAGCGGGTAATGACGACCGCGAGCGCCATGCTGCGCCGATGGAGCTGTCCGAGGAGCGAGAGCGCCCGCCATGGGCGGCATCCGGCGGCCCCTGGCCGTGCTTCGTCTGCGGGTCGCTCTCCACCTCCGGGTGGCCAATCCGAGGTGTCCGCAAAGTGTGTGCGCTCGCCATGGGCGGCATCCGGCGGCCTCTGGCCGTGCTTCGTCTGCGGGTGCACACTAGGCGCGGTGGCTTTGTCCGCGCTCCACCTCCGGGTGGCGAATCCCAAAAAGCAGCACTTGGGTGCTTCGTAGGTGTCAGAAAAGTGTGTGCGCCCGCCATGGGCGGCATCCGGCGGCCTCTGGCCGTGCTTCGTCTGCGGGCGCACACTCGGAGCGAGGCTGCTGCTCGCTCCGGCGCGGTGGCTGGGTCCGCGCTCCACCTCCGGGTGGCGGAAGGAATCGAAAAGGAGCACTTTGCTGCTTCGCAGGTGTCAGAGGAGTGGGAGCGCCCGCCATGGGCGGCATCCGGCGGCCCCTGGCCGTGCTTCGTCTGCGGGTCGCTCTCCACCTCCGGGTGGCCCACTCCAAAGAAAATAAAAAAGGAGCCCAGCTCACTGGAAGGCAAGCTGAGGCTCCGGCGCGGGTAAG
>NW_026559866.1:2500-5000 GCF_027744805.1 Dunckerocampus dactyliophorus | reverse complement strand
GGAAGTGCAGGCGAGGCGGCAGGAGTCTGAAAACGGCTATAAAATGCGTGGAGAGCCGCTGTCGCCCCGGAGAAACGGAGAAAAAGTGCTGAAAAAAGGCCTAAATCCTAACGGACCGAGGCGGAAGTGCAGGCGAGGCGGCAGGAGTCTGAAAACGGCTATAAAATGCGTGGAGAGCCGCTGTCGCCCCGGAGGAACGGAGAAAAAGTGCTGAAAAAAGGCCTAAATCCTAACGGACCGAGGCGGAAGTGCAGGCGAGGCGGCAGGAGTCTGAAAACGGCTATAAAATGCGTGGAGAGCCGCTGTCGCCCCGGAGGAACGGAGAAAAAGTGCTGAAAAAAGGCCTAAATCCTAACGGACCGAGGCGGAAGTGCAGGCGAGGCGGCAGGAGTCTGAAAACGGCTATAAAATGCGTGGAGAGCCGCTGTCGCCCCGGAGGAACGGAGAAAAAGTGCTGAAAAAAGGCCTAAATCCTAACGGACCGAGGCGGAAGTGCAGGCGAGGCGGCAGGAGTCTGAAAACGGCTATAAAATGCGTGGAGAGCCGCTGTCGCCCCGGAGGAACGGAGAAAAAGTGCTGAAAAAAGGCCTAAATCCTAACGGACCGAGGCGGAAGTGCAGGCGAGGCGGCAGGAGTCTGAAAGCGGCTATAAAACGCGTGGAGAGCCGCTCGGATGATTTTTCAAAGTGTCAAATGAATGGGAGTGAATGGGGCAGAGTACCCAATGTGTAAAAAAAGTGCTGAAAAAACGACAAAGTCCACACGAGCCTAGTCAGAAATGCAGTCCGAGGCGGCTGGAGCCCCAAAGCGGCTATAAAACGCGTGGAGAGCCGCTCGGATGATTTTTCAAAGTGTCAAATGAATGGGAGTGAATGGGGCAGAGTACCCAATGTGTAAAAAAAGTGCTGAAAAAACGACAAAGTCCACACGAGCCTAGTCAGAAATGCAGTCCGAGGCGGCTGGAGCCCCAAAGCGGCTATAAAACGCGTGGAGAGCCGCTCGGATGATTTTTCAAAGTGTGAAATGAATGGGAGTGAATGGGGCGGAGTACCCAATGCGCGAAAAAAGTGCTGAAAAAACGACAAAGTCCACACGAGCCTAGTCAGAAATGAAGGCCGAGGCGGCTGGAGCCCCAAAGCGGCTATAAAATGCGTGGAGAGCCGCTCGGATGATTTTTCTAAGTGTGAAATGAATGGGAGTGAATGGGGCGGAGTACCCAATGCGCGAAAAAAGTGCTGAAAAAACGACAAAGTGTCAAATGAATGGGAGTGAATGGGCGGAGTACCCAATGCGTGAAAAAAGGTCTGGAAAAACGACAAAGTGTCAAATGAATGGGAGTCAATGGGCGGAGTACCCAATGCGCGAAAAAAGTGCTGAAAAAATGACAAAGTGTCAAATGAATGGGAGTCAATGAGTGTTTTGGTCGACCAGGAAAAAACGCGTTTACGGGAGAGGGTAAATCAGCCGAGAGGGGGGGGGGGGGTATACTTTACCCTCTCCCGTAAATGCCATTTTTCCTGGTTGACCAAAACACCTCCAGCACGATTTCGGAAACCCAGTTTTTAGAAACACTGACCTCCAGGGGAAGTACCGAGAAAAGCACACTTTTGAATCCGCTTTTGACGCACTGAAACACGGACGTGAGCTGGGGCTGTGCCGCTCTTGGAAAACCCCTGGAGGTTATTTTCTAAAACGGGTTTCCGCGTCCCCCTGGGCGCCCGTGTTGGGCCGCGCAAGGCGGTCCGGGCTGCCCACCCCATCTGAGTGCCCCGTTGGGCCGCGTGCATGGCAGGCATCCAAGGAAGGCTGATGAGCAGCGGTGATGATGATGATGAGACACCAGCTGCAATTTTGACAAGTGTCACCTCTCAAGCATTTCCAAGCGTGACACAAACAAAAGGGAACGGGAACTTTGATATGAGTGACTTGTGCTTCTTTTTCTCCAAGTGTCACTCCACAGCTGGCACCCAGGCTGTGTGACGCAGGTGTCCGACGAGGAGCGCCCGCGATGGGCCGCGTCAGGCGGCCCGGGCCGCGCTATCACCTCCGGATGACAACATCCAAAGGAGCACGTTGGTGCTTGCTGGGAGTTTGCGCACGCGATAGGCGACGCCTGGCGGCCCTGGCCGCGCCTCGCCAGCGGGTAATGACGACCGCGAGCGCCATGCTGCGCCGATGGAGCTGTCCGAGGAGCGAGAGCGCCCGCCATGGGCGGCATCCGGCGGCCCCTGGCCGTGCTTCGTCTGCGGGTCGCTCTCCACCTCCGGGTGGCCAATCCGAGGTGTCCGCAAAGTGTGTGCGCTCGCCATGGGCGGCATCCGGCGGCCTCTGGCCGTGCTTCGTCTGCGGGTGCACACTAGGCGCGGTGGCTTTGTCCGCGCTCCACCTCCGGGTGGCGAATCCCAAAAAGCAGCACTTGGGTGCTTCGTAGGTGTCAGAAAAGTGTGTGCGCCCGCCATGGGCGGCATCCGGCGGCCTCTGGCCGTGCTTCGTCTGCGGG
>NW_026559865.1:157500-166465 GCF_027744805.1 Dunckerocampus dactyliophorus | reverse complement strand
ATGAGAAAAAGGGTGAAAAAATGGCAAAGTGTCAAGGGAGAAATTCAGAAACCCAGGCCGAGCTGCCTGGAGCCCAGGGGCGGCTGCAAAGTCTGTGGAGTGCCGCTGTGTCCCTGGATGAAATGAGAAAAAAGGTGAAAAAATGGCAAAGTGTCAAGGGAGCTAGGCAGAAACCCATGCCTAGGGTCCTGGAGCCCAGGGGCGGCTGCAAAGTCTGTGGAGAGCCGCTGTGTCCCTGGATGAAATGAGAAAAAAGGTGAAAAAATGGCAAAGTGTCAAGGGAGAAATTCAGAAACTCAGGCCGAGCTGCCTGGAGCCCAGGGGCGGTTCTAAAGTGTGTGGAGAGCCGCTGTGTCCCTGGATGAATTGAGAAAAAGGGTGAAAAAATGGCAAAGTGTCAAGGGAGCTAGGCAGAAACCCATGCCTAGGGTCCTGGAGCCCAGGGGCGGTTCTAAAGTCTGTGAGAGCCGCTGTGTCCCTGGATGAAATGAGAAAAAGGGTGAAAAAGTAACAAAGTGTCAAGGGAGCTAGGCAGAAACCCATGCCTAGGGTCCTGGAGCCCAGGGGCCGCGGGAAAGTCTGTGAGAGCCGCTGTGTCCCTGGATGAAATGAGAAAAAAGGTGAAAAAATGGCAAAGTGTCAAGGGAGAAATTCAGAAACCCAGGCCGAGCTGCCTGGAGCCCAGGGGCGGCTGCAAAGTCTGTGGAGAGCCGCTGTGTCCCTGGATGAAATGAGAAAAAAGGTGAAAAAATGGCAAAGTGTCAAGGGAGCTAGGCAGAAACCCATGCCGAGCTGCCTGGAGCCCAGGGGCGGCTGTAAAGTCTGTGGAGAGCCGCTGTGTCCCTGGATGAAATGAGAAAAAGGGTGGAAAAATGGCAAAGTGTCAAGGGAGCTAGGCAGAAACCCATGCCGAGCTGCCTGGAGCCCAGGGGCGGCTGTAAAGTCTGTGGAGTGCCGCTGTGTCCCTGGATGAAATGAGAAAAAGGGTGAAAAAATGGCAAAGTGTCAAGGGAGAAATTCAGAAACCCAGGCCGAGCTGCCTGGAGCCCAGGGGCGGCTGCAAAGTCTGTGGAGAGCCGCTGTGTCCCTGGATGAAATGAGAAAAAAGGTGAAAAAATGGCAAAGTGTCAAGGGAGAAATTCAGAAACCCAGGCCGAGCTGCCTGGAGCCCAGGGGCGGCTGCAAAGTCTGTGGAGAGCCGCTGTGTCCCTGGATGAAATGAGAAAAAAGGTGAAAAAATGGCAAAGTGTCAAGGGAGCTAGGCAGAAACCCATGCCTAGGGTCCTGGAGCCCAGGGGCGGTTCTAAAGTCTGTGAGAGCCGCTGTGTCCCTGGATGAATTGAGAAAAAGGGTGAAAAAATGGCAAAGTGTCAAGGGAGCTAGGCAGAAACCCATGCCTAGGGTCCTGGAGCCCAGGGGCCGCGGGAAAGTCTGTGGAGTGCCGCTGTGTCCCTGGATGAAATGAGAAAAAAGGTGAAAAAATGGCAAAGTGTCAAGGGAGAAATTCAGAAACTCAGGCCGAGCTGCCTGGAGCCCAGGGGCGGCTGTAAAGTCTGTGGAGTGCCGCTGTGTCCCTGGATGAAATGAGAAAAAAGGTGAAAAAATGGCAAAGTGTCAAGGGAGAAATTCAGAAACTCAGGCCGAGCTGCCTGGAGCCCAGGGGCCGCGGGAAAGTCTGTGGAGAGCCGCTGTGTCCCTGGATGAAATGAGAAAAAAGGTGAAAAAATGGCAAAGTGTCAAGGGAGCTAGGCAGAAACCCATGCCTAGGGTCCTGGAGCCCAGGGGCGGTTCTAAAGTCTGTGAGAGCCGCTGTGTCCCTGGATGAATTGAGAAAAAGGGTGAAAAAATGGCAAAGTGTCAAGGGAGCTAGGCAGAAACCCATGCCTAGGGTCCTGGAGCCCAGGGGCCGCGGGAAAGTCTGTGGAGTGCCGCTGTGTCCCTGGATGAAATGAGAAAAAAGGTGAAAAAATGGCAAAGTGTCAAGGGAGAAATTCAGAAACTCAGGCCGAGCTGCCTGGAGCCCAGGGGCGGCTGTAAAGTCTGTGGAGTGCCGCTGTGTCCCTGGATGAAATGAGAAAAAAGGTGGAAAAATGGCAAAGTGTCAAGGGAGAAATTCAGAAACTCAGGCCGAGCTGCCTGGAGCCCAGGGGCGGCTGCAAAGTCTGTGGAGTGCCGCTGTGTCCCTGGATGAAATGAGAAAAAGGGTGGAAAAATGGCAAAGTGTCAAGGGAGAAATTCAGAAACTCAGGCCGAGCTGCCTGGAGCCCAGGGGCGGCTGCAAAGTCTGTGGAGTGCCGCTGTGTCCCTGGATGAAATGAGAAAAAAGGTGAAAAAATGGCAAAGTGTCAAGGGAGAAATTCAGAAACCCATGCCTAGGGTCCTGGAGCCCAGGGGCGGCTGTAAAGTCTGTGGAGAGCCGCTGTGTCCCTGGATGAAATGAGAAAAAGGGTGGAAAAATGGCAAAGTGTCAAGGGAGAAATTCAGAAACTCAGGCCGAGCTGCCTGGAGCCCAGGGGCCGCGGGAAAGTCTGTGGAGAGCCGCTGTGTCCCTGGATGAAATGAGAAAAAAGGTGAAAAAATGGCAAAGTGTCAAGGGAGAAATTCAGAAACTCAGGCCGAGCTGCCTGGAGCCCAGGGGCGGATGCAAAGTCTGTGGAGAGCCGCTGTGTCCCTGGATGAAATGAGAAAAAGGGTGAAAAAGTAACAAAGTGTCAAGGGAGCTAGGCAGAAACCCATGCCTAGGGTCCTGGAGCCCAGGGGCCGCGGGAAAGTCTGTGGAGAGCCGCTGTGTCCCTGGATGAAATGAGAAAAAAGGTGAAAAAATGGCAAAGTGTCAAGGGAGCTAGGCAGAAACCCATGCCTAGGGTCCTGGAGCCCAGGGGCGGTTCTAAAGTCTGTGAGAGCCGCTGTTGCCCTGGATGAAATGAGAAAAAAGGTGAAAAAATGGCAAAGTGTCAAGGGAGCTAGGCAGAAACCCATGCCGAGCTGCCTGGAGCCCAGGGGCGGCTGTAAAGTCTGTGGAGTGCCGCTGTGTCCCTGGATGAAATGAGAAAAAAGGTGAAAAAATGGCAAAGTGTCAAGGGAGAAATTCAGAAACTCAGGCCGAGCTGCCTGGAGCCCAGGGGCCGCGGGAAAGTCTGTGGAGAGCCGCTGTGTCCCTGGATGAAATGAGAAAAAGGGTGGAAAAATGGCAAAGTGTCAAGGGAGCTAGGCAGAAACCCATGCCGAGCTGCCTGGAGCCCAGGGGCGGCTGTAAAGTCTGTGGAGTGCCGCTGTGTCCCTGGATGAAATGAGAAAAAGGGTGAAAAAATGGCAAAGTGTCAAGGGAGAAATTCAGAAACCCAGGCCGAGCTGCCTGGAGCCCAGGGGCGGCTGCAAAGTCTGTGGAGAGCCGCTGTGTCCCTGGATGAAATGAGAAAAAAGGTGAAAAAATGGCAAAGTGTCAAGGGAGAAATTCAGAAACCCAGGCCGAGCTGCCTGGAGCCCAGGGGCGGCTGCAAAGTCTGTGGAGAGCCGCTGTGTCCCTGGATGAAATGAGAAAAAAGGTGAAAAAATGGCAAAGTGTCAAGGGAGCTAGGCAGAAACCCATGCCTAGGGTCCTGGAGCCCAGGGGCGGTTCTAAAGTCTGTGAGAGCCGCTGTGTCCCTGGATGAATTGAGAAAAAGGGTGAAAAAATGGCAAAGTGTCAAGGGAGCTAGGCAGAAACCCATGCCTAGGGTCCTGGAGCCCAGGGGCCGCGGGAAAGTCTGTGGAGTGCCGCTGTGTCCCTGGATGAAATGAGAAAAAAGGTGAAAAAATGGCAAAGTGTCAAGGGAGAAATTCAGAAACTCAGGCCGAGCTGCCTGGAGCCCAGGGGCGGCTGTAAAGTCTGTGGAGTGCCGCTGTGTCCCTGGATGAAATGAGAAAAAAGGTGAAAAAATGGCAAAGTGTCAAGGGAGAAATTCAGAAACTCAGGCCGAGCTGCCTGGAGCCCAGGGGCGGCTGTAAAGTCTGTGGAGTGCCGCTGTGTCCCTGGATGAAATGAGAAAAAAGGTGAAAAAATGGCAAAGTGTCAAGGGAGAAATTCAGAAACTCAGGCCGAGCTGCCTGGAGCCCAGGGGCCGCGGGAAAGTCTGTGGAGAGCCGCTGTGTCCCTGGATGAAATGAGAAAAAAGGTGAAAAAATGGCAAAGTGTCAAGGGAGCTAGGCAGAAACCCATGCCTAGGGTCCTGGAGCCCAGGGGCGGTTCTAAAGTCTGTGAGAGCCGCTGTGTCCCTGGATGAATTGAGAAAAAGGGTGAAAAAATGGCAAAGTGTCAAGGGAGCTAGGCAGAAACCCATGCCTAGGGTCCTGGAGCCCAGGGGCCGCGGGAAAGTCTGTGGAGTGCCGCTGTGTCCCTGGATGAAATGAGAAAAAAGGTGAAAAAATGGCAAAGTGTCAAGGGAGAAATTCAGAAACTCAGGCCGAGCTGCCTGGAGCCCAGGGGCGGCTGTAAAGTCTGTGGAGTGCCGCTGTGTCCCTGGATGAAATGAGAAAAAAGGTGGAAAAATGGCAAAGTGTCAAGGGAGAAATTCAGAAACTCAGGCCGAGCTGCCTGGAGCCCAGGGGCGGCTGCAAAGTCTGTGGAGTGCCGCTGTGTCCCTGGATGAAATGAGAAAAAGGGTGGAAAAATGGCAAAGTGTCAAGGGAGAAATTCAGAAACTCAGGCCGAGCTGCCTGGAGCCCAGGGGCGGCTGCAAAGTCTGTGGAGTGCCGCTGTGTCCCTGGATGAAATGAGAAAAAGGGTGGAAAAATGGCAAAGTGTCAAGGGAGAAATTCAGAAACCCAGGCCGAGCTGCCTGGAGCCCAGGGGCGGCTGCAAAGTCTGTGGAGAGCCGCTGTGTCCCTGGATGAAATGAGAAAAAGGGTGAAAAAATGGCAAAGTGTCAAGGGAGAAATTCAGAAACCCATGCCTAGGGTCCTGGAGCCCAGGGGCGGCTGTAAAGTCTGTGGAGAGCCGCTGTGTCCCTGGATGAAATGAGAAAAAGGGTGGAAAAATGGCAAAGTGTCAAGGGAGAAATTCAGAAACTCAGGCCGAGCTGCCTGGAGCCCAGGGGCCGCGGGAAAGTCTGTGGAGAGCCGCTGTGTCCCTGGATGAAATGAGAAAAAAGGTGAAAAAATGGCAAAGTGTCAAGGGAGAAATTCAGAAACTCAGGCCGAGCTGCCTGGAGCCCAGGGGCGGATGCAAAGTCTGTGGAGAGCCGCTGTGTCCCTGGATGAAATGAGAAAAAGGGTGAAAAAGTAACAAAGTGTCAAGGGAGCTAGGCAGAAACCCATGCCTAGGGTCCTGGAGCCCAGGGGCCGCGGGAAAGTCTGTGGAGAGCCGCTGTGTCCCTGGATGAAATGAGAAAAAAGGTGAAAAAATGGCAAAGTGTCAAGGGAGCTAGGCAGAAACCCATGCCTAGGGTCCTGGAGCCCAGGGGCGGTTCTAAAGTCTGTGAGAGCCGCTGTTGCCCTGGATGAAATGAGAAAAAAGGTGAAAAAATGGCAAAGTGTCAAGGGAGCTAGGCAGAAACCCATGCCGAGCTGCCTGGAGCCCAGGGGCGGCTGTAAAGTCTGTGGAGTGCCGCTGTGTCCCTGGATGAAATGAGAAAAAAGGTGAAAAAATGGCAAAGTGTCAAGGGAGAAATTCAGAAACTCAGGCCGAGCTGCCTGGAGCCCAGGGGCCGCGGGAAAGTCTGTGGAGAGCCGCTGTGTCCCTGGATGAAATGAAGAAAAAGGTGAAAAAATGGCAAAGTGTCAAGGGAGAAATTCAGAAACCCATGCCTAGGGTCCTGGAGCCCAGGGGCCGCGGGAAAGTCTGTGGAGAGCCGCTGTGTCCCTGGATGAAATGAGAAAAAAGGTGAAAAAGTAACAAAGTGTCAAGGGAGAAATTCAGAAACCCAGGCCGAGCTGCCTGGAGCCTCAAAGCGGATAGAAATAGCGTGGAGAGCCGCTGTTAAGCCAGACGCCCTCTGGCGGACACAGGCAGGAGTTGCAGTAAATGCATTGAAGTCAATGGGCGAGAGTACCCAATGCGCCAAAAAAGTGCTGAAAATATGACAAAGTGTCAAATGAATGGGAGGCAATGGGCGAGAGTACCCAATGCGCCAAAAAAGTGCTGAAAATATGACAAAGTGTCAAATGAATGGGAGTCAATGGGCGAGAGTACCCAATGCACAAAAAAAGTGCTGAAAAAGTCCACACGAGCCTAGTCAGAAATGCAGGCCGAGGCGGCTGGAGCCCCAAAGCGGCTATAAAAAGCGTGGAGAGCCGCTGTCGCCCCGGAGGAACGGAGAAAAAGTGCTGAAAAAAGGCCCACGTCCTAACGGACCGAGGCGGAAGTGCAGGCGAGGCGGCAGGAGTCTGAAAACCGCTATAAAAAGCGTGGAGAGCCGCTGTCGCCCCGGAGAAACGGAGAAAAAGTGCTGAAAAAAGGCCTAAATCCTAACGGACCTAGGCGGAAGTGCAGGCGAGGCGGCAGGAGTCTGAAAACGGCTATAAAATGCGTGGAGAGCCGCTGTCGCCCCGGAGAAACGGAGAAAAAGTGCTGAAAAAAGGCCTAAATCCTAACGGACCGAGGCGGAAGTGCAGGCGAGGCGGCAGGAGTCTGAAAACGGCTATAAAATGCGTGGAGAGCCGCTGTCGCCCCGGAGGAACGGAGAAAAAGTGCTGAAAAAAGGCCTAAATCCTAACGGACCGAGGCGGAAGTGCAGGCGAGGCGGCAGGAGTCTGAAAACGGCTATAAAATGCGTGGAGAGCCGCTGTCGCCCCGGAGGAACGGAGAAAAAGTGCTGAAAAAAGGCCTAAATCCTAACGGACCGAGGCGGAAGTGCAGGCGAGGCGGCAGGAGTCTGAAAACGGCTATAAAATGCGTGGAGAGCCGCTGTCGCCCCGGAGGAACGGAGAAAAAGTGCTGAAAAAAGGCCTAAATCCTAACGGACCGAGGCGGAAGTGCAGGCGAGGCGGCAGGAGTCTGAAAGCGGCTATAAAACGCGTGGAGAGCCGCTCGGATGATTTTTCAAAGTGTCAAATGAATGGGAGTGAATGGGGCAGAGTACCCAATGTGTAAAAAAAGTGCTGAAAAAACGACAAAGTCCACACGAGCCTAGTCAGAAATGCAGTCCGAGGCGGCTGGAGCCCCAAAGCGGCTATAAAACGCGTGGAGAGCCGCTCGGATGATTTTTCAAAGTGTCAAATGAATGGGAGTGAATGGGGCAGAGTACCCAATGTGTAAAAAAAGTGCTGAAAAAACGACAAAGTCCACACGAGCCTAGTCAGAAATGCAGTCCGAGGCGGCTGGAGCCCCAAAGCGGCTATAAAATGCGTGGAGAGCCGCTCGGATGATTTTTCAAAGTGTCAAATGAATGGGAGTGAATGGGGCGGAGTACCCAATGCGCGAAAAAAGTGCTGAAAAAACGACAAAGTCCACACGAGCCTAGTCAGAAATGAAGGCCGAGGCGGCTGGAGCCCCAAAGCGGCTATAAAATGCGTGGAGAGCCGCTCGGATGATTTTTCTAAGTGTGAAATGAATGGGAGTGAATGGGGCGGAGTACCCAATGCGCGAAAAAAGTGCTGAAAAAACGACAAAGTCCACACGAGCCTAGTCAGAAATGAAGGCCGAGGCGGCTGGAGCCCCAAAGCGGCTATAAAATGCGTGGAGAGCCGCTCGGATGATTTTTCTAAGTGTGAAATGAATGGGAGTGAATGGGGCGGAGTACCCAATGCGCGAAAAAAGTGCTGAAAAAACGACAAAGTGTCAAATGAATGGGAGTGAATGGGCGGAGTACCCAATGCGTGAAAAAAGGTCTGGAAAAACGACAAAGTGTCAAATGAATGGGAGTGAATGGGCGGAGTACCCAATGCGCGAAAAAAGTGCTGAAAAAATGACAAAGTGTCAAATGAATGGGAGTCAATGAGTGTTTTGGTCGACCAGGAAAAAACGCGTTTACGGGAGAGGGTAAATCAGCCGAGAGGGGGGGGGGGGGTATACTTTACCCTCTCCCGTAAATGCCATTTTTCCTGGTTGACCAAAACACCTCCAGCACGATTTCGGAAACCCAGTTTTTAGAAACACTGACCTCCAGGGGAAGTACCGAGAAAAGCACACTTTTGAATCCGCTTTTGACGCACTGAAACACGGACGTGAGCTGGGGCTGTGCCGCTCTTGGAAAACCCCTGGAGGTTATTTTCTAAAACGGGTTTCCGCGTCCCCCTGGGCGCCCGTGTTGGGCCGCGCAAGGCGGTCCGGGCTGCCCACCCCATCTGAGTGCCCCGTTGGGCCGCGTGCATGGCAGGCATCCAAGGAAGGCTGATGAGCAGCGGTGATGATGATGATGAGACACCAGCTGCAATTTTGACAAAGTGTCACCTCTCAAGCATTTCCAAGCGTGACACAAACAAAAGGGAACGGGAACTTTGATATGAGTGACTTGTGCTTCTTTTTCTCCAAGTGTCACTCCACAGCTGGCACCCAGGCTGTGTGACGCAGGTGTCCGACGAGGAGCGCCCGCGATGGGCCGCGTCAGGCGGCCCGGGCCGCGCTATCACCTCCGGATGACAACATCCAAAGGAGCACGTTGGTGCTTGCTGGGAGTTTGCGCACGCGATAGGCGACGCCTGGCGGCCCTGGCCGCGCCTCGCCAGCGGGTAATGACGACCGCGAGCGCCATGCTGCGCCGATGGAGCTGTCCGAGGAGCGAGAGCGCCCGCCATGGGCGGCATCCGGCGGCCCCTGGCCGTGCTTCGTCTGCGGGTCGCTCTCCACCTCCGGGTGGCCAATCCGAGGTGTCCGCAAAGTGTGTGCGCTCGCCATGGGCGGCATCCGGCGGCCTCTGGCCGTGCTTCGTCTGCGGGTGCACACTCGGAGCGAGGCTCCTGCTCGCTCCGGCGCGGTAGCTTTGTCCGCGCTCCACCTCCGGGTGGCGAATCCCAAAAAGCAGCACTTTGGTGCTACGAAGGTGTCAGA
>NW_026559865.1:132500-145000 GCF_027744805.1 Dunckerocampus dactyliophorus | reverse complement strand
GAGAAAAAAGGTGAAAAAATGGCAAAGTGTCAAGGGAGAAATTCAGAAACCCATGCCTAGGGTCCTGGAGCCAAGGGGCCGCGGGAAAGTCTGTGGAGAGCCGCTGTGTCCCTGGATGAAATGAGAAAAAAGGTGAAAAAATGGCAAAGTGTCAAGGGAGCTAGGCAGAAACCCATGCCTAGGGTCCTGGAGCCCAGGGGCCGCGGGAAAGTCTGTGGAGAGCCGCTGTGTCCCTGGATGAATTGAGAAAAAGGGTGAAAAAATGGCAAAGTGTCAAGGGAGAAATTCAGAAACTCAGGCCGAGCTGCCTGGAGCCCAGGGGCGGTTCTAAAGTGTGTGGAGAGCCGCTGTGTCCCTGGATGAATTGAGAAAAAGGGTGAAAAAATGGCAAAGTGTCAAGGGAGCTAGGCAGAAACCCATGCCTAGGGTCCTGGAGCCCAGGGGCGGCTGCAAAGTCTGTGGAGAGCCGCTGTGTCCCTGGATGAAATGAGAAAAAAGGTGAAAAAATGGCAAAGTGTCAAGGGAGAAATTCAGAAACCCAGGCCGAGCTGCCTGGAGCCCAGGGGCGGTTCTAAAGTCTGTGGAGAGCCGCTGTGTCCCTGGATGAAATGAGAAAAAGGGTGAAAAAATGGCAAAGTGTCAAGGGAGAAATTCAGAAACTCAGGCCGAGCTGCCTGGAGCCCAGGGGCGGTTCTAAAGTCTGTGAGAGCCGCTGTGTCCCTGGATGAAATGAGAAAAAGGGTGGAAAAATGGCAAAGTGTCAAGGGAGCTAGGCAGAAACCCATGCCGAGCTGCCTGGAGCCCAGGGGCGGCTGTAAAGTCTGTGGAGTGCCGCTGTGTCCCTGGATGAAATGAGAAAATGGGTGAAAAAATGGCAAAGTGTCAAGGGAGAAATTCAGAAACCCAGGCCGAGCTGCCTGGAGCCCAGGGGCGGCTGCAAAGTCTGTGGAGAGCCGCTGTGTCCCTGGATGAAATGAGAAAAAAGGTGAAAAAATGGCAAAGTGTCAAGGGAGAAATTCAGAAACTCAGGCCGAGCTGCCTGGAGCCTCAAAGCGGATAGAAATAGCGTGGAGAGCCGCTGTTAAGCCAGACGCCCTCTGGCGGACACAGGCAGGAGTTGCAGTAAATGCATTGAAGTCAATGGGCGAGAGTAAGCCATGCCTTGCGTCCTGGAGCCCAGGGGCGGTTCTAAAGTCTGTGAGAGCCGCTGTGTCCCTGGATGAAATGAGAAAAAGGGTGAAAAAATGGCAAAGTGTCAAGGGAGAAATTCAGAAACTCAGGCCGAGCTGCCTGGAGCCCAGGGGCGGCTGCAAAGTCTGTGGAGTGCCGCTGTGTCCCTGGATGAAATGAGAAAAAGGGTGAAAAAATGGCAAAGTGTCAAGGGAGAAATTCAGAAACTCAGGCCGAGCTGCCTGGAGCCCAGGGGCGGCTGCAAAGTCTGTGGAGTGCCGCTGTGTCCCTGGATGAAATGAGAAAAAGGGTGAAAAAATGGCAAAGTGTCAAGGGAGAAATTCAGAAACTCAGGCCGAGCTGCCTGGAGCCCAGGGGCGGCTGCAAAGTCTGTGGAGTGCCGCTGTGTCCCTGGATGAAATGAGAAAAAGGGTGAAAAAATGGCAAAGTGTCAAGGGAGAAATTCAGAAACTCAGGCCGAGCTGCCTGGAGCCCAGGGGCGGCTGCAAAGTCTGTGGAGAGCCGCTGTGTCCCTGGATGAAATGAGAAAAAGGGTGAAAAAATGGCAAAGTGTCAAGGGAGAAATTCAGAAACTCAGGCCGAGCTGCCTGGAGCCCAGGGGCGGTTCTAAAGTCTGTGAGAGCCGCTGTGTCCCTGGATGAAATGAGAAAAAGGGTGGAAAAATGGCAAAGTGTCAAGGGAGCTAGGCAGAAACCCATGCCGAGCTGCCTGGAGCCCAGGGGCGGCTGTAAAGTCTGTGGAGTGCCGCTGTGTCCCTGGATGAAATGAGAAAATGGGTGAAAAAATGGCAAAGTGTCAAGGGAGAAATTCAGAAACCCAGGCCGAGCTGCCTGGAGCCCAGGGGCGGCTGCAAAGTCTGTGGAGAGCCGCTGTGTCCCTGGATGAAATGAGAAAAAAGGTGAAAAAATGGCAAAGTGTCAAGGGAGAAATTCAGAAACTCAGGCCGAGCTGCCTGGAGCCTCAAAGCGGATAGAAATAGCGTGGAGAGCCGCTGTTAAGCCAGACGCCCTCTGGCGGACACAGGCAGGAGTTGCAGTAAATGCATTGAAGTCAATGGGCGAGAGTAAGCCATGCCTTGCGTCCTGGAGCCCAGGGGCGGTTCTAAAGTCTGTGAGAGCCGCTGTGTCCCTGGATGAAATGAGAAAAAGGGTGAAAAAATGGCAAAGTGTCAAGGGAGCTAGGCAGAAACCCATGCCTAGGGTCCTGGAGCCCAGGGGCCGCGGGAAAGTCTGTGGAGAGCCGCTGTTGCCCTGGATGAAATGAGAAAAAAGGTGAAAAAATGGCAAAGTGTCAAGGGAGCTAGGCAGAAACCCATGCCTAGGGTCCTGGAGCCCAGGGGCCGCGGGAAAGTCTGTGGAGAGCCGCTGTTGCCCTGGATGAAATGAGAAAAAAGGTGAAAAAATGGCAAAGTGTCAAGGGAGCTAGGCAGAAACCCATGCCTAGGGTCCTGGAGCCCAGGGGCGGCTGTAAAGTCTGTGGAGTGCCGCTGTGTCCCTGGATGAAATGAGAAAAAGGGTGAAAAAATGGCAAAGTGTCAAGGGAGAAATTCAGAAACCCATGCCTAGGGTCCTGGAGCCCAGGGGCCGCGGGAAAGTCTGTGGAGAGCCGCTGTGTCCCTGGATGAAATGAGAAAAAGGGTGAAAAAATGGCAAAGTGTCAAGGGAGAAATTCAGAAACTCAGGCCGAGCTGCCTGGAGCCCAGGGGCGGCTGCAAAGTCTGTGGAGAGCCGCTGTGTCCCTGGATGAAATGAGAAAAAAGGTGGAAAAATGGCAAAGTGTCAAGGGAGCTAGGCAGAAACCCATGCCTAGGGTCCTGGAGCCCAGGGGCGGCTGCAAAGTCTGTGGAGAGCCGCTGTGTCCCTGGATGAAATGAGAAAAAGGGTGAAAAAATGGCAAAGTGTCAAGGGAGCTAGGCAGAAACCCATGCCTAGGGTCCTGGAGCCCAGGGGCCGCGGGAAAGTCTGTGGAGAGCCGCTGTTGCCCTGGATGAAATGAGAAAAAAGGTGAAAAAATGGCAAAGTGTCAAGGGAGAAATTCAGAAACCCATGCCTAGGGTCCTGGAGCCAAGGGGCCGCGGGAAAGTCTGTGGAGAGCCGCTGTGTCCCTGGATGAAATGAGAAAAAAGGTGAAAAAATGGCAAAGTGTCAAGGGAGCTAGGCAGAAACCCATGCCTAGGGTCCTGGAGCCCAGGGGCCGCGGGAAAGTCTGTGGAGAGCCGCTGTGTCCCTGGATGAATTGAGAAAAAGGGTGAAAAAATGGCAAAGTGTCAAGGGAGAAATTCAGAAACTCAGGCCGAGCTGCCTGGAGCCCAGGGGCGGTTCTAAAGTGTGTGGAGAGCCGCTGTGTCCCTGGATGAATTGAGAAAAAGGGTGAAAAAATGGCAAAGTGTCAAGGGAGCTAGGCAGAAACCCATGCCTAGGGTCCTGGAGCCCAGGGGCGGCTGCAAAGTCTGTGGAGAGCCGCTGTGTCCCTGGATGAAATGAGAAAAAAGGTGAAAAAATGGCAAAGTGTCAAGGGAGAAATTCAGAAACCCAGGCCGAGCTGCCTGGAGCCCAGGGGCGGTTCTAAAGTCTGTGGAGAGCCGCTGTGTCCCTGGATGAAATGAGAAAAAGGGTGAAAAAATGGCAAAGTGTCAAGGGAGAAATTCAGAAACTCAGGCCGAGCTGCCTGGAGCCCAGGGGCGGTTCTAAAGTCTGTGAGAGCCGCTGTGTCCCTGGATGAAATGAGAAAAAGGGTGGAAAAATGGCAAAGTGTCAAGGGAGCTAGGCAGAAACCCATGCCGAGCTGCCTGGAGCCCAGGGGCGGCTGTAAAGTCTGTGGAGTGCCGCTGTGTCCCTGGATGAAATGAGAAAATGGGTGAAAAAATGGCAAAGTGTCAAGGGAGAAATTCAGAAACCCAGGCCGAGCTGCCTGGAGCCCAGGGGCGGCTGCAAAGTCTGTGGAGAGCCGCTGTGTCCCTGGATGAAATGAGAAAAAAGGTGAAAAAATGGCAAAGTGTCAAGGGAGAAATTCAGAAACTCAGGCCGAGCTGCCTGGAGCCTCAAAGCGGATAGAAATAGCGTGGAGAGCCGCTGTTAAGCCAGACGCCCTCTGGCGGACACAGGCAGGAGTTGCAGTAAATGCATTGAAGTCAATGGGCGAGAGTAAGCCATGCCTTGCGTCCTGGAGCCCAGGGGCGGTTCTAAAGTCTGTGAGAGCCGCTGTGTCCCTGGATGAAATGAGAAAAAGGGTGAAAAAATGGCAAAGTGTCAAGGGAGAAATTCAGAAACTCAGGCCGAGCTGCCTGGAGCCCAGGGGCGGCTGCAAAGTCTGTGGAGTGCCGCTGTGTCCCTGGATGAAATGAGAAAAAGGGTGAAAAAATGGCAAAGTGTCAAGGGAGAAATTCAGAAACTCAGGCCGAGCTGCCTGGAGCCCAGGGGCGGCTGCAAAGTCTGTGGAGTGCCGCTGTGTCCCTGGATGAAATGAGAAAAAGGGTGAAAAAATGGCAAAGTGTCAAGGGAGAAATTCAGAAACTCAGGCCGAGCTGCCTGGAGCCCAGGGGCGGCTGCAAAGTCTGTGGAGTGCCGCTGTGTCCCTGGATGAAATGAGAAAAAGGGTGAAAAAATGGCAAAGTGTCAAGGGAGAAATTCAGAAACTCAGGCCGAGCTGCCTGGAGCCCAGGGGCGGCTGCAAAGTCTGTGGAGAGCCGCTGTGTCCCTGGATGAAATGAGAAAAAGGGTGAAAAAATGGCAAAGTGTCAAGGGAGAAATTCAGAAACTCAGGCCGAGCTGCCTGGAGCCCAGGGGCGGTTCTAAAGTCTGTGAGAGCCGCTGTGTCCCTGGATGAAATGAGAAAAAGGGTGGAAAAATGGCAAAGTGTCAAGGGAGCTAGGCAGAAACCCATGCCGAGCTGCCTGGAGCCCAGGGGCGGCTGTAAAGTCTGTGGAGTGCCGCTGTGTCCCTGGATGAAATGAGAAAATGGGTGAAAAAATGGCAAAGTGTCAAGGGAGAAATTCAGAAACCCAGGCCGAGCTGCCTGGAGCCCAGGGGCGGCTGCAAAGTCTGTGGAGAGCCGCTGTGTCCCTGGATGAAATGAGAAAAAAGGTGAAAAAATGGCAAAGTGTCAAGGGAGAAATTCAGAAACTCAGGCCGAGCTGCCTGGAGCCTCAAAGCGGATAGAAATAGCGTGGAGAGCCGCTGTTAAGCCAGACGCCCTCTGGCGGACACAGGCAGGAGTTGCAGTAAATGCATTGAAGTCAATGGGCGAGAGTAAGCCATGCCTTGCGTCCTGGAGCCCAGGGGCGGTTCTAAAGTCTGTGAGAGCCGCTGTGTCCCTGGATGAAATGAGAAAAAGGGTGAAAAAATGGCAAAGTGTCAAGGGAGCTAGGCAGAAACCCATGCCTAGGGTCCTGGAGCCCAGGGGCCGCGGGAAAGTCTGTGGAGAGCCGCTGTTGCCCTGGATGAAATGAGAAAAAAGGTGAAAAAATGGCAAAGTGTCAAGGGAGCTAGGCAGAAACCCATGCCTAGGGTCCTGGAGCCCAGGGGCCGCGGGAAAGTCTGTGGAGAGCCGCTGTTGCCCTGGATGAAATGAGAAAAAAGGTGAAAAAATGGCAAAGTGTCAAGGGAGCTAGGCAGAAACCCATGCCTAGGGTCCTGGAGCCCAGGGGCGGCTGTAAAGTCTGTGGAGTGCCGCTGTGTCCCTGGATGAAATGAGAAAAAGGGTGAAAAAATGGCAAAGTGTCAAGGGAGAAATTCAGAAACCCATGCCTAGGGTCCTGGAGCCCAGGGGCCGCGGGAAAGTCTGTGGAGAGCCGCTGTGTCCCTGGATGAAATGAGAAAAAGGGTGAAAAAATGGCAAAGTGTCAAGGGAGAAATTCAGAAACTCAGGCCGAGCTGCCTGGAGCCCAGGGGCGGCTGCAAAGTCTGTGGAGAGCCGCTGTGTCCCTGGATGAAATGAGAAAAAAGGTGGAAAAATGGCAAAGTGTCAAGGGAGCTAGGCAGAAACCCATGCCTAGGGTCCTGGAGCCCAGGGGCGGCTGCAAAGTCTGTGGAGAGCCGCTGTGTCCCTGGATGAAATGAGAAAAAGGGTGAAAAAATGGCAAAGTGTCAAGGGAGCTAGGCAGAAACCCATGCCTAGGGTCCTGGAGCCCAGGGGCCGCGGGAAAGTCTGTGGAGAGCCGCTGTTGCCCTGGATGAAATGAGAAAAAAGGTGAAAAAATGGCAAAGTGTCAAGGGAGAAATTCAGAAACCCATGCCTAGGGTCCTGGAGCCAAGGGGCCGCGGGAAAGTCTGTGGAGAGCCGCTGTGTCCCTGGATGAAATGAGAAAAAAGGTGAAAAAATGGCAAAGTGTCAAGGGAGCTAGGCAGAAACCCATGCCTAGGGTCCTGGAGCCCAGGGGCCGCGGGAAAGTCTGTGGAGAGCCGCTGTGTCCCTGGATGAATTGAGAAAAAGGGTGAAAAAATGGCAAAGTGTCAAGGGAGAAATTCAGAAACTCAGGCCGAGCTGCCTGGAGCCCAGGGGCGGTTCTAAAGTGTGTGGAGAGCCGCTGTGTCCCTGGATGAATTGAGAAAAAGGGTGAAAAAATGGCAAAGTGTCAAGGGAGCTAGGCAGAAACCCATGCCTAGGGTCCTGGAGCCCAGGGGCGGCTGCAAAGTCTGTGGAGAGCCGCTGTGTCCCTGGATGAAATGAGAAAAAAGGTGAAAAAATGGCAAAGTGTCAAGGGAGAAATTCAGAAACCCAGGCCGAGCTGCCTGGAGCCCAGGGGCGGTTCTAAAGTCTGTGGAGAGCCGCTGTGTCCCTGGATGAAATGAGAAAAAGGGTGAAAAAATGGCAAAGTGTCAAGGGAGAAATTCAGAAACTCAGGCCGAGCTGCCTGGAGCCCAGGGGCGGTTCTAAAGTCTGTGAGAGCCGCTGTGTCCCTGGATGAAATGAGAAAAAGGGTGGAAAAATGGCAAAGTGTCAAGGGAGCTAGGCAGAAACCCATGCCGAGCTGCCTGGAGCCCAGGGGCGGCTGTAAAGTCTGTGGAGTGCCGCTGTGTCCCTGGATGAAATGAGAAAATGGGTGAAAAAATGGCAAAGTGTCAAGGGAGAAATTCAGAAACCCAGGCCGAGCTGCCTGGAGCCCAGGGGCGGCTGCAAAGTCTGTGGAGAGCCGCTGTGTCCCTGGATGAAATGAGAAAAAAGGTGAAAAAATGGCAAAGTGTCAAGGGAGAAATTCAGAAACTCAGGCCGAGCTGCCTGGAGCCCAGGGGCGGTTCTAAAGTGTGTGGAGAGCCGCTGTGTCCCTGGATGAAATGAGAAAAAGGGTGAAAAAATGGCAAAGTGTCAAGGGAGCTAGGCAGAAACCCATGCCTAGGGTCCTGGAGCCCAGGGGCCGCGGGAAAGTCTGTGGAGAGCCGCTGTGTCCCTGGATGAAATGAGAAAAAAGGTGAAAAAATGGCAAAGTGTCAAGGGAGCTAGGCAGAAACCCATGCCTAGGGTCCTGGAGCCCAGGGGCGGCTGCAAAGTCTGTGGAGAGCCGCTGTGTCCCTGGATGAAATGAGAAAAAAGGTGAAAAAATGGCAAAGTGTCAAGGGAGCTAGGCAGAAACCCATGCCTAGGGTCCTGGAGCCCAGGGGCGGCTGTAAAGTCTGTGGAGTGCCGCTGTGTCCCTGGATGAAATGAGAAAAAGGGTGAAAAAATGGCAAAGTGTCAAGGGAGAAATTCAGAAACTCAGGCCGAGCTGCCTGGAGCCCAGGGGCGGCTGCAAAGTCTGTGGAGTGCCGCTGTGTCCCTGGATGAAATGAGAAAAAGGGTGGAAAAATGGCAAAGTGTCAAGGGAGAAATTCAGAAACCCAGGCCGAGCTGCCTGGAGCCCAGGGGCGGCTGCAAAGTCTGTGGAGAGCCGCTGTGTCCCTGGATGAAATGAGAAAAAAGGTGAAAAAATGGCAAAGTGTCAAGGGAGAAATTCAGAAACCCAGGCCGAGCTGCCTGGAGCCCAGGGGCGGCTGCAAAGTCTGTGGAGAGCCGCTGTGTCCCTGGATGAAATGAGAAAAAAGGTGAAAAAATGGCAAAGTGTCAAGGGAGAAATTCAGAAACCCAGGCCGAGCTGCCTGGAGCCCAGGGGCGGCTGCAAAGTCTGTGGAGAGCCGCTGTGTCCCTGGATGAAATGAGAAAAAAGGTGAAAAAATGGCAAAGTGTCAAGGGAGCTAGGCAGAAACCCATGCCTAGGGTCCTGGAGCCCAGGGGCGGCTGCAAAGTCTGTGGAGAGCCGCTGTGTCCCTGGATGAAATGAGAAAAAAGGTGAAAAAATGGCAAAGTGTCAAGGGAGCTAGGCAGAAACCCATGCCTAGGGTCCTGGAGCCCAGGGGCGGCTGCAAAGTCTGTGGAGTGCCGCTTTTGCCCTGGATGAAATGAGAAAAAGGGTGGAAAAATGGCAAAGTGTCAAGGGAGAAATTCAGAAACCCAGGCCGAGCTGCCTGGAGCCCAGGGGCGGCTGCAAAGTCTGTGGAGAGCCGCTGTGTCCCTGGATGAAATGAGAAAAAAGGTGAAAAAATGGCAAAGTGTCAAGGGAGCTAGGCAGAAACCCATGCCTAGGGTCCTGGAGCCCAGGGGCGGCTGCAAAGTCTGTGGAGAGCCGCTGTGTCCCTGGATGAAATGAGAAAAAAGGTGAAAAAATGGCAAAGTGTCAAGGGAGCTAGGCAGAAACCCATGCCTAGGGTCCTGGAGCCCAGGGGCGGCTGTAAAGTCTGTGGAGTGCCGCTGTGTCCCTGGATGAAATGAGAAAAAGGGTGAAAAAATGGCAAAGTGTCAAGGGAGAAATTCAGAAACTCAGGCCGAGCTGCCTGGAGCCCAGGGGCGGCTGCAAAGTCTGTGGAGTGCCGCTGTGTCCCTGGATGAAATGAGAAAAAGGGTGGAAAAATGGCAAAGTGTCAAGGGAGAAATTCAGAAACCCAGGCCGAGCTGCCTGGAGCCCAGGGGCGGCTGCAAAGTCTGTGGAGAGCCGCTGTGTCCCTGGATGAAATGAGAAAAAAGGTGAAAAAATGGCAAAGTGTCAAGGGAGAAATTCAGAAACCCAGGCCGAGCTGCCTGGAGCCCAGGGGCGGCTGCAAAGTCTGTGGAGAGCCGCTGTGTCCCTGGATGAAATGAGAAAAAAGGTGAAAAAATGGCAAAGTGTCAAGGGAGAAATTCAGAAACCCAGGCCGAGCTGCCTGGAGCCCAGGGGCGGCTGCAAAGTCTGTGGAGAGCCGCTGTGTCCCTGGATGAAATGAGAAAAAAGGTGAAAAAATGGCAAAGTGTCAAGGGAGCTAGGCAGAAACCCATGCCTAGGGTCCTGGAGCCCAGGGGCGGCTGCAAAGTCTGTGGAGTGCCGCTTTTGCCCTGGATGAAATGAGAAAAAGGGTGGAAAAATGGCAAAGTGTCAAGGGAGAAATTCAGAAACCCAGGCCGAGCTGCCTGGAGCCCAGGGGCGGCTGCAAAGTCTGTGGAGAGCCGCTGTGTCCCTGGATGAAATGAGAAAAAAGGTGAAAAAATGGCAAAGTGTCAAGGGAGAAATTCAGAAACTCAGGCCGAGCTGCCTGGAGCCCAGGGGCGGTTCTAAAGTGTGTGGAGAGCCGCTGTGTCCCTGGATGAAATGAGAAAAAGGGTGAAAAAATGGCAAAGTGTCAAGGGAGCTAGGCAGAAACCCATGCCTAGGGTCCTGGAGCCCAGGGGCGGTTCTAAAGTGTGTGGAGAGCCGCTGTGTCCCTGGATGAAATGAGAAAAAAGGTGAAAAAATGGCAAAGTGTCAAGGGAGAAATTCAGAAACTCAGGCCGAGCTGCCTGGAGCCCAGGGGCGGTTCTAAAGTGTGTGGAGAGCCGCTGTGTCCCTGGATGAAATGAGAAAAAGGGTGAAAAAATGGCAAAGTGTCAAGGGAGCTAGGCAGAAACCCATGCCTAGGGTCCTGGAGCCCAGGGGCCGCGGGAAAGTCTGTGGAGAGCCGCTGTGTCCCTGGATGAAATGAGAAAAAAGGTGAAAAAATGGCAAAGTGTCAAGGGAGAAATTCAGAAACTCAGGCCGAGCTGCCTGGAGCCCAGGGGCGGTTCTAAAGTGTGTGGAGAGCCGCTGTGTCCCTGGATGAAATGAGAAAAAGGGTGAAAAAATGGCAAAGTGTCAAGGGAGCTAGGCAGAAACCCATGCCTAGGGTCCTGGAGCCCAGGGGCCGCGGGAAAGTCTGTGGAGAGCCGCTGTGTCCCTGGATGAAATGAGAAAAAAGGTGAAAAAATGGCAAAGTGTCAAGGGAGCTAGGCAGAAACCCATGCCTAGGGTCCTGGAGCCCAGGGGCCGCGGGAAAGTCTGTGGAGAGCCGCTGTGTCCCTGGATGAAATGAGAAAAAAGGTGAAAAAATGGCAAAGTGTCAAGGGAGCTAGGCAGAAACCCATGCCTAGGGTCCTGGAGCCCAGGGGCGGCTGCAAAGTCTGTGGAGAGCCGCTGTGTCCCTGGATGAATTGAGAAAAAGGGTGAAAAAATGGCAAAGTGTAAGGGGAGAAATTCAGAAACCCAGGCCGAGCTGCCTGGAGCCTCAAAGCGGATAGAAATAGCGTGGAGAGCCGCTGTTAAGCCAGACGCCCTCTGGCGGACACAGGCAGGAGTTGCAGTAAATGCATTGAAGTCAATGGGCGAGAGTACCCAATGCGCCAAAAAAGTGCTGAAAATATGACAAAGTGTCAAATGAATGGGAGGCAATGGGCGAGAGTACCCAATGCGCCAAAAAAGTGCTGAAAATATGACAAAGTGTCAAATGAATGGGAGTCAATGGGCGAGAGTACCCAATGCACAAAAAAAGTGCTGAAAATATGACAAAGTGTCAAATGAATGGGAGTCAATGGGCGAGAGTACCCAATGCACAAAAAAAGTGCTGAAAAAGTCCACACGAGCCTAGTCAGAAATGCAGGCCGAGGCGGCTGGAGCCCCAAAGCGGCTATAAAAAGCGTGGAGAGCCGCTGTCGCCCCGGAGAAACGGAGAAAAAGTGCTGAAAAAAGGCCCACGTCCTAACGGACCTAGGCGGAAGTGCAGGCGAGGCGGCAGGAGTCTGAAAACCGCTATAAAAAGCGTGGAGAGCCGCTGTCGCCCCGGAGAAACGGAGAAAAAGTGCTGAAAAAAGGCCTAAATCCTAACGGACCTAGGCGGAAGTGCAGGCGAGGCGGCAGGAGTCTGAAAACCGCTATAAAAAGCGTGGAGAGCCGCTGTCGCCCCGGAGAAACGGAGAAAAAGTGCTGAAAAAAGGCCTAAATCCTAACGGACCTAGGCGGAAGTGCAGGCGAGGCGGCAGGAGTCTGAAAACCGCTATAAAAAGCGTGGAGAGCCGCTGTCGCCCCGGAGGAACGGAGAAAAAGTGCTGAAAAAAGGCCTAAATCCTAACGGACCGAGGCGGAAGTGCAGGCGAGGCGGCAGGAGTCTGAAAACGGCTATAAAATGCGTGGAGAGCCGCTGTCGCCCCGGAGAAACGGAGAAAAAGTGCTGAAAAAAGGCCTAAATCCTAACGGACCGAGGCGGAAGTGCAGGCGAGGCGGCAGGAGTCTGAAAGCGGCTATAAAACGCGTGGAGAGCCGCTCGGATGATTTTTCAAAGTGTCAAATGAATGGGAGTGAATGGGGCAGAGTACCCAATGTGTAAAAAAAGTGCTGAAAAAACGACAAAGTCCACACGAGCCTAGTCAGAAATGCAGTCCGAGGCGGCTGGAGCCCCAAAGCGGCTATAAAACGCGTGGAGAGCCGCTCGGATGATTTTTCAAAGTGTCAAATGAATGGGAGTGAATGGGGCAGAGTACCCAATGTGTAAAAAAAGTGCTGAAAAAACGACAAAGTCCACACGAGCCTAGTCAGAAATGCAGTCCGAGGCGGCTGGAGCCCCAAAGCGGCTATAAAACGCGTGGAGAGCCGCTCGGATGATTTTTCAAAGTGTCAAATGAATGGGAGTGAATGGGGCGGAGTACCCAATGCGCCAAAAAAGTGCTGAAAAAACGACAAAGTGTCAAATGAATGGGAGTGAATGGGGCAGAGTACCCAATGTGTAAAAAAAGTGCTGAAAAAACGACAAAGTGTCAAATGAATGGGAGTGAATGGGGCGGAGTACCCAATGCGCAAAAAAAGTGCTGAAAAAACGACAAAGTCCACACGAGCCTAGTCAGAAATGAAGGCCGAGGCGGCTGGAGCCCCAAAGCGGCTATAAAATGCGTGGAGAGCCGCTCGGATGATTTTTCTAAGTGTGAAATGAATGGGAGTGAATGGGGCGGAGTACCCAATGCGCGAAAAAAGTGCTGAAAAAACGACAAAGTGTCAAATGAATGGGAGTGAATGGGCGGAGTACCCA
>NW_026559865.1:105000-120000 GCF_027744805.1 Dunckerocampus dactyliophorus | reverse complement strand
AGCTGCCTGGAGCCCAGGGGCGGCTGCAAAGTCTGTGGAGAGCCGCTGTGTCCCTGGATGAAATGAGAAAAAAGGTGAAAAAATGGCAAAGTGTCAAGGGAGAAATTCAGAAACTCAGGCCGAGCTGCCTGGAGCCTCAAAGCGGATAGAAATAGCGTGGAGAGCCGCTGTTAAGCCAGACGCCCTCTGGCGGACACAGGCAGGAGTTGCAGTAAATGCATTGAAGTCAATGGGCGAGAGTAAGCCATGCCTTGCGTCCTGGAGCCCAGGGGCGGTTCTAAAGTCTGTGAGAGCCGCTGTGTCCCTGGATGAAATGAGAAAAAGGGTGAAAAAATGGCAAAGTGTCAAGGGAGCTAGGCAGAAACCCATGCCTAGGGTCCTGGAGCCCAGGGGCCGCGGGAAAGTCTGTGGAGAGCCGCTGTTGCCCTGGATGAAATGAGAAAAAAGGTGAAAAAATGGCAAAGTGTCAAGGGAGCTAGGCAGAAACCCATGCCTAGGGTCCTGGAGCCCAGGGGCCGCGGGAAAGTCTGTGGAGAGCCGCTGTTGCCCTGGATGAAATGAGAAAAAAGGTGAAAAAATGGCAAAGTGTCAAGGGAGCTAGGCAGAAACCCATGCCTAGGGTCCTGGAGCCCAGGGGCGGCTGTAAAGTCTGTGGAGTGCCGCTGTGTCCCTGGATGAAATGAGAAAAAGGGTGAAAAAATGGCAAAGTGTCAAGGGAGAAATTCAGAAACCCATGCCTAGGGTCCTGGAGCCCAGGGGCCGCGGGAAAGTCTGTGGAGAGCCGCTGTGTCCCTGGATGAAATGAGAAAAAGGGTGAAAAAATGGCAAAGTGTCAAGGGAGAAATTCAGAAACTCAGGCCGAGCTGCCTGGAGCCCAGGGGCGGCTGCAAAGTCTGTGGAGAGCCGCTGTGTCCCTGGATGAAATGAGAAAAAAGGTGGAAAAATGGCAAAGTGTCAAGGGAGCTAGGCAGAAACCCATGCCTAGGGTCCTGGAGCCCAGGGGCGGCTGCAAAGTCTGTGGAGAGCCGCTGTGTCCCTGGATGAAATGAGAAAAAGGGTGAAAAAATGGCAAAGTGTCAAGGGAGCTAGGCAGAAACCCATGCCTAGGGTCCTGGAGCCCAGGGGCCGCGGGAAAGTCTGTGGAGAGCCGCTGTTGCCCTGGATGAAATGAGAAAAAAGGTGAAAAAATGGCAAAGTGTCAAGGGAGAAATTCAGAAACCCATGCCTAGGGTCCTGGAGCCAAGGGGCCGCGGGAAAGTCTGTGGAGAGCCGCTGTGTCCCTGGATGAAATGAGAAAAAAGGTGAAAAAATGGCAAAGTGTCAAGGGAGCTAGGCAGAAACCCATGCCTAGGGTCCTGGAGCCCAGGGGCCGCGGGAAAGTCTGTGGAGAGCCGCTGTGTCCCTGGATGAATTGAGAAAAAGGGTGAAAAAATGGCAAAGTGTCAAGGGAGAAATTCAGAAACTCAGGCCGAGCTGCCTGGAGCCCAGGGGCGGTTCTAAAGTGTGTGGAGAGCCGCTGTGTCCCTGGATGAATTGAGAAAAAGGGTGAAAAAATGGCAAAGTGTCAAGGGAGCTAGGCAGAAACCCATGCCTAGGGTCCTGGAGCCCAGGGGCGGCTGCAAAGTCTGTGGAGAGCCGCTGTGTCCCTGGATGAAATGAGAAAAAAGGTGAAAAAATGGCAAAGTGTCAAGGGAGAAATTCAGAAACCCAGGCCGAGCTGCCTGGAGCCCAGGGGCGGTTCTAAAGTCTGTGGAGAGCCGCTGTGTCCCTGGATGAAATGAGAAAAAGGGTGAAAAAATGGCAAAGTGTCAAGGGAGAAATTCAGAAACTCAGGCCGAGCTGCCTGGAGCCCAGGGGCGGTTCTAAAGTCTGTGAGAGCCGCTGTGTCCCTGGATGAAATGAGAAAAAGGGTGGAAAAATGGCAAAGTGTCAAGGGAGCTAGGCAGAAACCCATGCCGAGCTGCCTGGAGCCCAGGGGCGGCTGTAAAGTCTGTGGAGTGCCGCTGTGTCCCTGGATGAAATGAGAAAATGGGTGAAAAAATGGCAAAGTGTCAAGGGAGAAATTCAGAAACCCAGGCCGAGCTGCCTGGAGCCCAGGGGCGGCTGCAAAGTCTGTGGAGAGCCGCTGTGTCCCTGGATGAAATGAGAAAAAAGGTGAAAAAATGGCAAAGTGTCAAGGGAGAAATTCAGAAACTCAGGCCGAGCTGCCTGGAGCCTCAAAGCGGATAGAAATAGCGTGGAGAGCCGCTGTTAAGCCAGACGCCCTCTGGCGGACACAGGCAGGAGTTGCAGTAAATGCATTGAAGTCAATGGGCGAGAGTAAGCCATGCCTTGCGTCCTGGAGCCCAGGGGCGGTTCTAAAGTCTGTGAGAGCCGCTGTGTCCCTGGATGAAATGAGAAAAAGGGTGAAAAAATGGCAAAGTGTCAAGGGAGAAATTCAGAAACTCAGGCCGAGCTGCCTGGAGCCCAGGGGCGGCTGCAAAGTCTGTGGAGTGCCGCTGTGTCCCTGGATGAAATGAGAAAAAGGGTGAAAAAATGGCAAAGTGTCAAGGGAGAAATTCAGAAACTCAGGCCGAGCTGCCTGGAGCCCAGGGGCGGCTGCAAAGTCTGTGGAGTGCCGCTGTGTCCCTGGATGAAATGAGAAAAAGGGTGAAAAAATGGCAAAGTGTCAAGGGAGAAATTCAGAAACTCAGGCCGAGCTGCCTGGAGCCCAGGGGCGGCTGCAAAGTCTGTGGAGTGCCGCTGTGTCCCTGGATGAAATGAGAAAAAGGGTGAAAAAATGGCAAAGTGTCAAGGGAGAAATTCAGAAACTCAGGCCGAGCTGCCTGGAGCCCAGGGGCGGCTGCAAAGTCTGTGGAGAGCCGCTGTGTCCCTGGATGAAATGAGAAAAAGGGTGAAAAAATGGCAAAGTGTCAAGGGAGAAATTCAGAAACTCAGGCCGAGCTGCCTGGAGCCCAGGGGCGGTTCTAAAGTCTGTGAGAGCCGCTGTGTCCCTGGATGAAATGAGAAAAAGGGTGGAAAAATGGCAAAGTGTCAAGGGAGCTAGGCAGAAACCCATGCCGAGCTGCCTGGAGCCCAGGGGCGGCTGTAAAGTCTGTGGAGTGCCGCTGTGTCCCTGGATGAAATGAGAAAATGGGTGAAAAAATGGCAAAGTGTCAAGGGAGAAATTCAGAAACCCAGGCCGAGCTGCCTGGAGCCCAGGGGCGGCTGCAAAGTCTGTGGAGAGCCGCTGTGTCCCTGGATGAAATGAGAAAAAAGGTGAAAAAATGGCAAAGTGTCAAGGGAGAAATTCAGAAACTCAGGCCGAGCTGCCTGGAGCCTCAAAGCGGATAGAAATAGCGTGGAGAGCCGCTGTTAAGCCAGACGCCCTCTGGCGGACACAGGCAGGAGTTGCAGTAAATGCATTGAAGTCAATGGGCGAGAGTAAGCCATGCCTTGCGTCCTGGAGCCCAGGGGCGGTTCTAAAGTCTGTGAGAGCCGCTGTGTCCCTGGATGAAATGAGAAAAAGGGTGAAAAAATGGCAAAGTGTCAAGGGAGCTAGGCAGAAACCCATGCCTAGGGTCCTGGAGCCCAGGGGCCGCGGGAAAGTCTGTGGAGAGCCGCTGTTGCCCTGGATGAAATGAGAAAAAAGGTGAAAAAATGGCAAAGTGTCAAGGGAGCTAGGCAGAAACCCATGCCTAGGGTCCTGGAGCCCAGGGGCCGCGGGAAAGTCTGTGGAGAGCCGCTGTTGCCCTGGATGAAATGAGAAAAAAGGTGAAAAAATGGCAAAGTGTCAAGGGAGCTAGGCAGAAACCCATGCCTAGGGTCCTGGAGCCCAGGGGCGGCTGTAAAGTCTGTGGAGTGCCGCTGTGTCCCTGGATGAAATGAGAAAAAGGGTGAAAAAATGGCAAAGTGTCAAGGGAGAAATTCAGAAACCCATGCCTAGGGTCCTGGAGCCCAGGGGCCGCGGGAAAGTCTGTGGAGAGCCGCTGTGTCCCTGGATGAAATGAGAAAAAGGGTGAAAAAATGGCAAAGTGTCAAGGGAGAAATTCAGAAACTCAGGCCGAGCTGCCTGGAGCCCAGGGGCGGCTGCAAAGTCTGTGGAGAGCCGCTGTGTCCCTGGATGAAATGAGAAAAAAGGTGGAAAAATGGCAAAGTGTCAAGGGAGCTAGGCAGAAACCCATGCCTAGGGTCCTGGAGCCCAGGGGCGGCTGCAAAGTCTGTGGAGAGCCGCTGTGTCCCTGGATGAAATGAGAAAAAGGGTGAAAAAATGGCAAAGTGTCAAGGGAGCTAGGCAGAAACCCATGCCTAGGGTCCTGGAGCCCAGGGGCGGCTGTAAAGTCTGTGGAGTGCCGCTGTGTCCCTGGATGAAATGAGAAAATGGGTGAAAAAATGGCAAAGTGTCAAGGGAGAAATTCAGAAACCCAGGCCGAGCTGCCTGGAGCCCAGGGGCGGCTGCAAAGTCTGTGGAGAGCCGCTGTGTCCCTGGATGAAATGAGAAAAAAGGTGAAAAAATGGCAAAGTGTCAAGGGAGAAATTCAGAAACTCAGGCCGAGCTGCCTGGAGCCTCAAAGCGGATAGAAATAGCGTGGAGAGCCGCTGTTAAGCCAGACGCCCTCTGGCGGACACAGGCAGGAGTTGCAGTAAATGCATTGAAGTCAATGGGCGAGAGTAAGCCATGCCTTGCGTCCTGGAGCCCAGGGGCGGTTCTAAAGTCTGTGAGAGCCGCTGTGTCCCTGGATGAAATGAGAAAAAGGGTGAAAAAATGGCAAAGTGTCAAGGGAGCTAGGCAGAAACCCATGCCTAGGGTCCTGGAGCCCAGGGGCCGCGGGAAAGTCTGTGGAGAGCCGCTGTTGCCCTGGATGAAATGAGAAAAAAGGTGAAAAAATGGCAAAGTGTCAAGGGAGCTAGGCAGAAACCCATGCCTAGGGTCCTGGAGCCCAGGGGCGGCTGCAAAGTCTGTGGAGAGCCGCTGTGTCCCTGGATGAAATGAGAAAAAAGGTGAAAAAATGGCAAAGTGTCAAGGGAGAAATTCAGAAACTCAGGCCGAGCTGCCTGGAGCCCAGGGGCGGTTCTAAAGTGTGTGGAGAGCCGCTGTGTCCCTGGATGAATTGAGAAAAAGGGTGAAAAAATGGCAAAGTGTCAAGGGAGCTAGGCAGAAACCCATGCCTAGGGTCCTGGAGCCCAGGGGCGGTTCTAAAGTCTGTGAGAGCCGCTGTGTCCCTGGATGAAATGAGAAAAAGGGTGAAAAAGTAACAAAGTGTCAAGGGAGCTAGGCAGAAACCCATGCCTAGGGTCCTGGAGCCCAGGGGCCGCGGGAAAGTCTGTGAGAGCCGCTGTGTCCCTGGATGAAATGAGAAAAAAGGTGAAAAAATGGCAAAGTGTCAAGGGAGAAATTCAGAAACCCAGGCCGAGCTGCCTGGAGCCCAGGGGCGGCTGCAAAGTCTGTGGAGAGCCGCTGTGTCCCTGGATGAAATGAGAAAAAAGGTGAAAAAATGGCAAAGTGTCAAGGGAGCTAGGCAGAAACCCATGCCGAGCTGCCTGGAGCCCAGGGGCGGCTGTAAAGTCTGTGGAGAGCCGCTGTGTCCCTGGATGAAATGAGAAAAAGGGTGGAAAAATGGCAAAGTGTCAAGGGAGCTAGGCAGAAACCCATGCCGAGCTGCCTGGAGCCCAGGGGCGGCTGTAAAGTCTGTGGAGTGCCGCTGTGTCCCTGGATGAAATGAGAAAAAGGGTGAAAAAATGGCAAAGTGTCAAGGGAGAAATTCAGAAACCCAGGCCGAGCTGCCTGGAGCCCAGGGGCGGCTGCAAAGTCTGTGGAGAGCCGCTGTGTCCCTGGATGAAATGAGAAAAAAGGTGAAAAAATGGCAAAGTGTCAAGGGAGAAATTCAGAAACCCAGGCCGAGCTGCCTGGAGCCCAGGGGCGGCTGCAAAGTCTGTGGAGAGCCGCTGTGTCCCTGGATGAAATGAGAAAAAAGGTGAAAAAATGGCAAAGTGTCAAGGGAGCTAGGCAGAAACCCATGCCTAGGGTCCTGGAGCCCAGGGGCGGTTCTAAAGTCTGTGAGAGCCGCTGTGTCCCTGGATGAATTGAGAAAAAGGGTGAAAAAATGGCAAAGTGTCAAGGGAGCTAGGCAGAAACCCATGCCTAGGGTCCTGGAGCCCAGGGGCCGCGGGAAAGTCTGTGGAGTGCCGCTGTGTCCCTGGATGAAATGAGAAAAAAGGTGAAAAAATGGCAAAGTGTCAAGGGAGAAATTCAGAAACTCAGGCCGAGCTGCCTGGAGCCCAGGGGCGGCTGTAAAGTCTGTGGAGTGCCGCTGTGTCCCTGGATGAAATGAGAAAAAAGGTGAAAAAATGGCAAAGTGTCAAGGGAGAAATTCAGAAACTCAGGCCGAGCTGCCTGGAGCCCAGGGGCGGCTGTAAAGTCTGTGGAGTGCCGCTGTGTCCCTGGATGAAATGAGAAAAAAGGTGAAAAAATGGCAAAGTGTCAAGGGAGAAATTCAGAAACTCAGGCCGAGCTGCCTGGAGCCCAGGGGCCGCGGGAAAGTCTGTGGAGAGCCGCTGTGTCCCTGGATGAAATGAGAAAAAAGGTGAAAAAATGGCAAAGTGTCAAGGGAGCTAGGCAGAAACCCATGCCTAGGGTCCTGGAGCCCAGGGGCGGTTCTAAAGTCTGTGAGAGCCGCTGTGTCCCTGGATGAATTGAGAAAAAGGGTGAAAAAATGGCAAAGTGTCAAGGGAGCTAGGCAGAAACCCATGCCTAGGGTCCTGGAGCCCAGGGGCCGCGGGAAAGTCTGTGGAGTGCCGCTGTGTCCCTGGATGAAATGAGAAAAAAGGTGAAAAAATGGCAAAGTGTCAAGGGAGAAATTCAGAAACTCAGGCCGAGCTGCCTGGAGCCCAGGGGCGGCTGTAAAGTCTGTGGAGTGCCGCTGTGTCCCTGGATGAAATGAGAAAAAAGGTGGAAAAATGGCAAAGTGTCAAGGGAGAAATTCAGAAACTCAGGCCGAGCTGCCTGGAGCCCAGGGGCGGCTGCAAAGTCTGTGGAGTGCCGCTGTGTCCCTGGATGAAATGAGAAAAAGGGTGGAAAAATGGCAAAGTGTCAAGGGAGAAATTCAGAAACTCAGGCCGAGCTGCCTGGAGCCCAGGGGCGGCTGCAAAGTCTGTGGAGTGCCGCTGTGTCCCTGGATGAAATGAGAAAAAAGGTGAAAAAATGGCAAAGTGTCAAGGGAGAAATTCAGAAACCCATGCCTAGGGTCCTGGAGCCCAGGGGCGGCTGTAAAGTCTGTGGAGAGCCGCTGTGTCCCTGGATGAAATGAGAAAAAGGGTGGAAAAATGGCAAAGTGTCAAGGGAGAAATTCAGAAACTCAGGCCGAGCTGCCTGGAGCCCAGGGGCCGCGGGAAAGTCTGTGGAGAGCCGCTGTGTCCCTGGATGAAATGAGAAAAAAGGTGAAAAAATGGCAAAGTGTCAAGGGAGAAATTCAGAAACTCAGGCCGAGCTGCCTGGAGCCCAGGGGCGGATGCAAAGTCTGTGGAGAGCCGCTGTGTCCCTGGATGAAATGAGAAAAAGGGTGAAAAAGTAACAAAGTGTCAAGGGAGCTAGGCAGAAACCCATGCCTAGGGTCCTGGAGCCCAGGGGCCGCGGGAAAGTCTGTGGAGAGCCGCTGTGTCCCTGGATGAAATGAGAAAAAAGGTGAAAAAATGGCAAAGTGTCAAGGGAGCTAGGCAGAAACCCATGCCTAGGGTCCTGGAGCCCAGGGGCGGTTCTAAAGTCTGTGAGAGCCGCTGTTGCCCTGGATGAAATGAGAAAAAAGGTGAAAAAATGGCAAAGTGTCAAGGGAGCTAGGCAGAAACCCATGCCGAGCTGCCTGGAGCCCAGGGGCGGCTGTAAAGTCTGTGGAGTGCCGCTGTGTCCCTGGATGAAATGAGAAAAAAGGTGAAAAAATGGCAAAGTGTCAAGGGAGAAATTCAGAAACTCAGGCCGAGCTGCCTGGAGCCCAGGGGCCGCGGGAAAGTCTGTGGAGAGCCGCTGTGTCCCTGGATGAAATGAGAAAAAGGGTGGAAAAATGGCAAAGTGTCAAGGGAGCTAGGCAGAAACCCATGCCGAGCTGCCTGGAGCCCAGGGGCGGCTGTAAAGTCTGTGGAGTGCCGCTGTGTCCCTGGATGAAATGAGAAAAAGGGTGAAAAAATGGCAAAGTGTCAAGGGAGAAATTCAGAAACCCAGGCCGAGCTGCCTGGAGCCCAGGGGCGGCTGCAAAGTCTGTGGAGAGCCGCTGTGTCCCTGGATGAAATGAGAAAAAAGGTGAAAAAATGGCAAAGTGTCAAGGGAGAAATTCAGAAACCCAGGCCGAGCTGCCTGGAGCCCAGGGGCGGCTGCAAAGTCTGTGGAGAGCCGCTGTGTCCCTGGATGAAATGAGAAAAAAGGTGAAAAAATGGCAAAGTGTCAAGGGAGCTAGGCAGAAACCCATGCCTAGGGTCCTGGAGCCCAGGGGCGGTTCTAAAGTCTGTGAGAGCCGCTGTGTCCCTGGATGAATTGAGAAAAAGGGTGAAAAAATGGCAAAGTGTCAAGGGAGCTAGGCAGAAACCCATGCCTAGGGTCCTGGAGCCCAGGGGCCGCGGGAAAGTCTGTGGAGTGCCGCTGTGTCCCTGGATGAAATGAGAAAAAAGGTGAAAAAATGGCAAAGTGTCAAGGGAGAAATTCAGAAACTCAGGCCGAGCTGCCTGGAGCCCAGGGGCGGCTGTAAAGTCTGTGGAGTGCCGCTGTGTCCCTGGATGAAATGAGAAAAAAGGTGAAAAAATGGCAAAGTGTCAAGGGAGAAATTCAGAAACTCAGGCCGAGCTGCCTGGAGCCCAGGGGCGGCTGTAAAGTCTGTGGAGTGCCGCTGTGTCCCTGGATGAAATGAGAAAAAAGGTGAAAAAATGGCAAAGTGTCAAGGGAGAAATTCAGAAACTCAGGCCGAGCTGCCTGGAGCCCAGGGGCCGCGGGAAAGTCTGTGGAGAGCCGCTGTGTCCCTGGATGAAATGAGAAAAAAGGTGAAAAAATGGCAAAGTGTCAAGGGAGCTAGGCAGAAACCCATGCCTAGGGTCCTGGAGCCCAGGGGCGGTTCTAAAGTCTGTGAGAGCCGCTGTGTCCCTGGATGAATTGAGAAAAAGGGTGAAAAAATGGCAAAGTGTCAAGGGAGCTAGGCAGAAACCCATGCCTAGGGTCCTGGAGCCCAGGGGCCGCGGGAAAGTCTGTGGAGTGCCGCTGTGTCCCTGGATGAAATGAGAAAAAAGGTGAAAAAATGGCAAAGTGTCAAGGGAGAAATTCAGAAACTCAGGCCGAGCTGCCTGGAGCCCAGGGGCGGCTGTAAAGTCTGTGGAGTGCCGCTGTGTCCCTGGATGAAATGAGAAAAAAGGTGGAAAAATGGCAAAGTGTCAAGGGAGAAATTCAGAAACTCAGGCCGAGCTGCCTGGAGCCCAGGGGCGGCTGCAAAGTCTGTGGAGTGCCGCTGTGTCCCTGGATGAAATGAGAAAAAGGGTGGAAAAATGGCAAAGTGTCAAGGGAGAAATTCAGAAACTCAGGCCGAGCTGCCTGGAGCCCAGGGGCGGCTGCAAAGTCTGTGGAGTGCCGCTGTGTCCCTGGATGAAATGAGAAAAAAGGTGAAAAAATGGCAAAGTGTCAAGGGAGAAATTCAGAAACCCATGCCTAGGGTCCTGGAGCCCAGGGGCGGCTGTAAAGTCTGTGGAGAGCCGCTGTGTCCCTGGATGAAATGAGAAAAAGGGTGGAAAAATGGCAAAGTGTCAAGGGAGAAATTCAGAAACTCAGGCCGAGCTGCCTGGAGCCCAGGGGCCGCGGGAAAGTCTGTGGAGAGCCGCTGTGTCCCTGGATGAAATGAGAAAAAAGGTGAAAAAATGGCAAAGTGTCAAGGGAGAAATTCAGAAACTCAGGCCGAGCTGCCTGGAGCCCAGGGGCGGATGCAAAGTCTGTGGAGAGCCGCTGTGTCCCTGGATGAAATGAGAAAAAGGGTGAAAAAGTAACAAAGTGTCAAGGGAGCTAGGCAGAAACCCATGCCTAGGGTCCTGGAGCCCAGGGGCCGCGGGAAAGTCTGTGGAGAGCCGCTGTGTCCCTGGATGAAATGAGAAAAAAGGTGAAAAAATGGCAAAGTGTCAAGGGAGCTAGGCAGAAACCCATGCCTAGGGTCCTGGAGCCCAGGGGCGGTTCTAAAGTCTGTGAGAGCCGCTGTTGCCCTGGATGAAATGAGAAAAAAGGTGAAAAAATGGCAAAGTGTCAAGGGAGCTAGGCAGAAACCCATGCCGAGCTGCCTGGAGCCCAGGGGCGGCTGTAAAGTCTGTGGAGTGCCGCTGTGTCCCTGGATGAAATGAGAAAAAAGGTGAAAAAATGGCAAAGTGTCAAGGGAGAAATTCAGAAACTCAGGCCGAGCTGCCTGGAGCCCAGGGGCCGCGGGAAAGTCTGTGGAGAGCCGCTGTGTCCCTGGATGAAATGAGAAAAAGGGTGGAAAAATGGCAAAGTGTCAAGGGAGCTAGGCAGAAACCCATGCCGAGCTGCCTGGAGCCCAGGGGCGGCTGTAAAGTCTGTGGAGTGCCGCTGTGTCCCTGGATGAAATGAGAAAAAGGGTGAAAAAATGGCAAAGTGTCAAGGGAGAAATTCAGAAACCCAGGCCGAGCTGCCTGGAGCCCAGGGGCGGCTGCAAAGTCTGTGGAGAGCCGCTGTGTCCCTGGATGAAATGAGAAAAAAGGTGAAAAAATGGCAAAGTGTCAAGGGAGAAATTCAGAAACCCAGGCCGAGCTGCCTGGAGCCCAGGGGCGGCTGCAAAGTCTGTGGAGAGCCGCTGTGTCCCTGGATGAAATGAGAAAAAAGGTGAAAAAATGGCAAAGTGTCAAGGGAGCTAGGCAGAAACCCATGCCTAGGGTCCTGGAGCCCAGGGGCGGTTCTAAAGTCTGTGAGAGCCGCTGTGTCCCTGGATGAATTGAGAAAAAGGGTGAAAAAATGGCAAAGTGTCAAGGGAGCTAGGCAGAAACCCATGCCTAGGGTCCTGGAGCCCAGGGGCCGCGGGAAAGTCTGTGGAGTGCCGCTGTGTCCCTGGATGAAATGAGAAAAAAGGTGAAAAAATGGCAAAGTGTCAAGGGAGAAATTCAGAAACTCAGGCCGAGCTGCCTGGAGCCCAGGGGCGGCTGTAAAGTCTGTGGAGTGCCGCTGTGTCCCTGGATGAAATGAGAAAAAAGGTGAAAAAATGGCAAAGTGTCAAGGGAGAAATTCAGAAACTCAGGCCGAGCTGCCTGGAGCCCAGGGGCGGCTGTAAAGTCTGTGGAGTGCCGCTGTGTCCCTGGATGAAATGAGAAAAAAGGTGGAAAAATGGCAAAGTGTCAAGGGAGAAATTCAGAAACTCAGGCCGAGCTGCCTGGAGCCCAGGGGCGGCTGCAAAGTCTGTGGAGTGCCGCTGTGTCCCTGGATGAAATGAGAAAAAGGGTGGAAAAATGGCAAAGTGTCAAGGGAGAAATTCAGAAACTCAGGCCGAGCTGCCTGGAGCCCAGGGGCGGCTGCAAAGTCTGTGGAGTGCCGCTGTGTCCCTGGATGAAATGAGAAAAAAGGTGAAAAAATGGCAAAGTGTCAAGGGAGAAATTCAGAAACCCATGCCTAGGGTCCTGGAGCCCAGGGGCGGCTGTAAAGTCTGTGGAGAGCCGCTGTGTCCCTGGATGAAATGAGAAAAAGGGTGGAAAAATGGCAAAGTGTCAAGGGAGAAATTCAGAAACTCAGGCCGAGCTGCCTGGAGCCCAGGGGCCGCGGGAAAGTCTGTGGAGAGCCGCTGTGTCCCTGGATGAAATGAGAAAAAAGGTGAAAAAATGGCAAAGTGTCAAGGGAGAAATTCAGAAACTCAGGCCGAGCTGCCTGGAGCCCAGGGGCGGATGCAAAGTCTGTGGAGAGCCGCTGTGTCCCTGGATGAAATGAGAAAAAGGGTGAAAAAGTAACAAAGTGTCAAGGGAGCTAGGCAGAAACCCATGCCTAGGGTCCTGGAGCCCAGGGGCCGCGGGAAAGTCTGTGGAGAGCCGCTGTGTCCCTGGATGAAATGAGAAAAAGGGTGGAAAAATGGCAAAGTGTCAAGGGAGAAATTCAGAAACTCAGGCCGAGCTGCCTGGAGCCCAGGGGCCGCGGGAAAGTCTGTGGAGAGCCGCTGTGTCCCTGGATGAAATGAGAAAAAAGGTGAAAAAATGGCAAAGTGTCAAGGGAGAAATTCAGAAACTCAGGCCGAGCTGCCTGGAGCCCAGGGGCGGATGCAAAGTCTGTGGAGAGCCGCTGTGTCCCTGGATGAAATGAGAAAAAGGGTGAAAAAGTAACAAAGTGTCAAGGGAGCTAGGCAGAAACCCATGCCTAGGGTCCTGGAGCCCAGGGGCCGCGGGAAAGTCTGTGGAGAGCCGCTGTGTCCCTGGATGAAATGAGAAAAAAGGTGAAAAAATGGCAAAGTGTCAAGGGAGCTAGGCAGAAACCCATGCCTAGGGTCCTGGAGCCCAGGGGCGGTTCTAAAGTCTGTGAGAGCCGCTGTTGCCCTGGATGAAATGAGAAAAAAGGTGAAAAAATGGCAAAGTGTCAAGGGAGCTAGGCAGAAACCCATGCCGAGCTGCCTGGAGCCCAGGGGCGGCTGTAAAGTCTGTGGAGTGCCGCTGTGTCCCTGGATGAAATGAGAAAAAAGGTGAAAAAATGGCAAAGTGTCAAGGGAGAAATTCAGAAACTCAGGCCGAGCTGCCTGGAGCCCAGGGGCCGCGGGAAAGTCTGTGGAGAGCCGCTGTGTCCCTGGATGAAATGAAGAAAAAGGTGAAAAAATGGCAAAGTGTCAAGGGAGAAATTCAGAAACCCATGCCTAGGGTCCTGGAGCCCAGGGGCCGCGGGAAAGTCTGTGGAGAGCCGCTGTGTCCCTGGATGAAATGAGAAAAAAGGTGAAAAAGTAACAAAGTGTCAAGGGAGAAATTCAGAAACCCAGGCCGAGCTGCCTGGAGCCTCAAAGCGGATAGAAATAGCGTGGAGAGCCGCTGTTAAGCCAGACGCCCTCTGGCGGACACAGGCAGGAGTTGCAGTAAATGCATTGAAGTCAATGGGCGAGAGTACCCAATGCGCCAAAAAAGTGCTGAAAATATGACAAAGTGTCAAATGAATGGGAGTCAATGGGCGAGAGTACCCAATGCACAAAAAAAGTGCTGAAAATATGACAAAGTGTCAAATGAATGGGAGTCAATGGGCGAGAGTACCCAATGCACAAAAAAAGTGCTGAAAAAGTCCACACGAGCCTAGTCAGAAATGCAGGCCGAGGCGGCTGGAGCCCCAAAGCGGCTATAAAAAGCGTGGAGAGCCGCTGTCGCCCCGGAGAAACGGAGAAAAAGTGCTGAAAAAAGGCCCACGTCCTAACGGACCTAGGCGGAAGTGCAGGCGAGGCGGCAGGAGTCTGAAAACCGCTATAAAAAGCGTGGAGAGCCGCTGTCGCCCCGGAGAAACGGAGAAAAAGTGCTGAAAAAAGGCCTAAATCCTAACGGACCTAGGCGGAAGTGCAGGCGAGGCGGCAGGAGTCTGAAAACCGCTATAAAAAGCGTGGAGAGCCGCTGTCGCCCCGGAGAAACGGAGAAAAAGTGCTGAAAAAAGGCCTAAATCCTAACGGACCTAGGCGGAAGTGCAGGCGAGGCGGCAGGAGTCTGAAAACCGCTATAAAAAGCGTGGAGAGCCGCTGTCGCCCCGGAGGAACGGAGAAAAAGTGCTGAAAAAAGGCCTAAATCCTAACGGACCGAGGCGGAAGTGCAGGCGAGGCGGCAGGAGTCTGAAAACGGCTATAAAATGCGTGGAGAGCCGCTGTCGCCCCGGAGAAACGGAGAAAAAGTGCTGAAAAAAGGCCTAAATCCTAACGGACCGAGGCGGAAGTGCAGGCGAGGCGGCAGGAGTCTGAAAGCGGCTATAAAACGCGTGGAGAGCCGCTCGGATGATTTTTCAAAGTGTCAAATGAATGGGAGTGAATGGGGCAGAGTACCCAATGTGTAAAAAAAGTGCTGAAAAAACGACAAAGTCCACACGAGCCTAGTCAGAAATGCAGTCCGAGGCGGCTGGAGCCCCAAAGCGGCTATAAAACGCGTGGAGAGCCGCTCGGATGATTTTTCAAAGTGTCAAATGAATGGGAGTGAATGGGGCAGAGTACCCAATGTGTAAAAAAAGTGCTGAAAAAACGACAAAGTCCACACGAGCCTAGTCAGAAATGCAGTCCGAGGCGGCTGGAGCCCCAAAGCGGCTATAAAACGCGTGGAGAGCCGCTCGGATGATTTTTCAAAGTGTCAAATGAATGGGAGTGAATGGGGCGGAGTACCCAATGCGCCAAAAAAGTGCTGAAAAAACGACAAAGTGTCAAATGAATGGGAGTGAATGGGGCAGAGTACCCAATGTGTAAAAAAAGTGCTGAAAAAACGACAAAGTGTCAAATGAATGGGAGTGAATGGGGCGGAGTACCCAATGCGCAAAAAAAGTGCTGAAAAAACGACAAAGTCCACACGAGCCTAGTCAGAAATGAAGGCCGAGGCGGCTGGAGCCCCAAAGCGGCTATAAAATGCGTGGAGAGCCGCTCGGATGATTTTTCTAAGTGTGAAATGAATGGGAGTGAATGGGGCGGAGTACCCAATGCGCGAAAAAAGTGCTGAAAAAACGACAAAGTGTCAAATGAATGGGAGTGAATGGGCGGAGTACCCAATGCGTGAAAAAAGGTCTGGAAAAACGACAAAGTGTCAAATGAATGGGAGTCAATGGGCGGAGTACCCAATGCGCGAAAAAAGTGCTGAAAAAATGACAAAGTGTCAAATGAATGGGAGTCAATGAGTGTTTTGGTCGACCAGGAAAAAACGCGTTTACGGGAGAGGGTAAATCAGCCGAGAGGGGGGGGGGGGGTATACTTTACCCTCTCCCGTAAATGCCATTTTTCCTGGTTGACCAAAACACCTCCAGCACGATTTCGGAAACCCAGTTTTTAGAAACACTGACCTCCAGGGGAAGTACCGAGAAAAGCACAC
>NW_026559865.1:82500-92500 GCF_027744805.1 Dunckerocampus dactyliophorus | reverse complement strand
GGTGAAAAAATGGCAAAGTGTCAAGGGAGAAATTCAGAAACCCAGGCCGAGCTGCCTGGAGCCCAGGGGCGGCTGCAAAGTCTGTGGAGAGCCGCTGTGTCCCTGGATGAAATGAGAAAAAAGGTGAAAAAATGGCAAAGTGTCAAGGGAGCTAGGCAGAAACCCATGCCTAGGGTCCTGGAGCCCAGGGGCGGTTCTAAAGTCTGTGAGAGCCGCTGTGTCCCTGGATGAATTGAGAAAAAGGGTGAAAAAATGGCAAAGTGTCAAGGGAGCTAGGCAGAAACCCATGCCTAGGGTCCTGGAGCCCAGGGGCCGCGGGAAAGTCTGTGGAGTGCCGCTGTGTCCCTGGATGAAATGAGAAAAAAGGTGAAAAAATGGCAAAGTGTCAAGGGAGAAATTCAGAAACTCAGGCCGAGCTGCCTGGAGCCCAGGGGCGGCTGTAAAGTCTGTGGAGTGCCGCTGTGTCCCTGGATGAAATGAGAAAAAAGGTGAAAAAATGGCAAAGTGTCAAGGGAGAAATTCAGAAACTCAGGCCGAGCTGCCTGGAGCCCAGGGGCGGCTGTAAAGTCTGTGGAGTGCCGCTGTGTCCCTGGATGAAATGAGAAAAAAGGTGAAAAAATGGCAAAGTGTCAAGGGAGAAATTCAGAAACTCAGGCCGAGCTGCCTGGAGCCCAGGGGCCGCGGGAAAGTCTGTGGAGAGCCGCTGTGTCCCTGGATGAAATGAGAAAAAAGGTGAAAAAATGGCAAAGTGTCAAGGGAGCTAGGCAGAAACCCATGCCTAGGGTCCTGGAGCCCAGGGGCCGCGGGAAAGTCTGTGGAGTGCCGCTGTGTCCCTGGATGAAATGAGAAAAAAGGTGAAAAAATGGCAAAGTGTCAAGGGAGAAATTCAGAAACTCAGGCCGAGCTGCCTGGAGCCCAGGGGCGGCTGTAAAGTCTGTGGAGTGCCGCTGTGTCCCTGGATGAAATGAGAAAAAAGGTGGAAAAATGGCAAAGTGTCAAGGGAGAAATTCAGAAACTCAGGCCGAGCTGCCTGGAGCCCAGGGGCGGCTGCAAAGTCTGTGGAGTGCCGCTGTGTCCCTGGATGAAATGAGAAAAAGGGTGGAAAAATGGCAAAGTGTCAAGGGAGAAATTCAGAAACTCAGGCCGAGCTGCCTGGAGCCCAGGGGCGGATGCAAAGTCTGTGGAGAGCCGCTGTGTCCCTGGATGAAATGAGAAAAAGGGTGAAAAAGTAACAAAGTGTCAAGGGAGCTAGGCAGAAACCCATGCCTAGGGTCCTGGAGCCCAGGGGCCGCGGGAAAGTCTGTGGAGAGCCGCTGTGTCCCTGGATGAAATGAGAAAAAAGGTGAAAAAATGGCAAAGTGTCAAGGGAGCTAGGCAGAAACCCATGCCTAGGGTCCTGGAGCCCAGGGGCGGTTCTAAAGTCTGTGAGAGCCGCTGTTGCCCTGGATGAAATGAGAAAAAAGGTGAAAAAATGGCAAAGTGTCAAGGGAGCTAGGCAGAAACCCATGCCGAGCTGCCTGGAGCCCAGGGGCGGCTGTAAAGTCTGTGGAGTGCCGCTGTGTCCCTGGATGAAATGAGAAAAAAGGTGAAAAAATGGCAAAGTGTCAAGGGAGAAATTCAGAAACTCAGGCCGAGCTGCCTGGAGCCCAGGGGCCGCGGGAAAGTCTGTGGAGAGCCGCTGTGTCCCTGGATGAAATGAGAAAAAGGGTGGAAAAATGGCAAAGTGTCAAGGGAGCTAGGCAGAAACCCATGCCGAGCTGCCTGGAGCCCAGGGGCGGCTGTAAAGTCTGTGGAGTGCCGCTGTGTCCCTGGATGAAATGAGAAAAAGGGTGAAAAAATGGCAAAGTGTCAAGGGAGAAATTCAGAAACCCAGGCCGAGCTGCCTGGAGCCCAGGGGCGGCTGCAAAGTCTGTGGAGAGCCGCTGTGTCCCTGGATGAAATGAGAAAAAAGGTGAAAAAATGGCAAAGTGTCAAGGGAGAAATTCAGAAACCCAGGCCGAGCTGCCTGGAGCCCAGGGGCGGCTGCAAAGTCTGTGGAGAGCCGCTGTGTCCCTGGATGAAATGAGAAAAAAGGTGAAAAAATGGCAAAGTGTCAAGGGAGCTAGGCAGAAACCCATGCCTAGGGTCCTGGAGCCCAGGGGCGGTTCTAAAGTCTGTGAGAGCCGCTGTGTCCCTGGATGAATTGAGAAAAAGGGTGAAAAAATGGCAAAGTGTCAAGGGAGCTAGGCAGAAACCCATGCCTAGGGTCCTGGAGCCCAGGGGCCGCGGGAAAGTCTGTGGAGTGCCGCTGTGTCCCTGGATGAAATGAGAAAAAAGGTGAAAAAATGGCAAAGTGTCAAGGGAGAAATTCAGAAACTCAGGCCGAGCTGCCTGGAGCCCAGGGGCGGCTGTAAAGTCTGTGGAGTGCCGCTGTGTCCCTGGATGAAATGAGAAAAAAGGTGAAAAAATGGCAAAGTGTCAAGGGAGAAATTCAGAAACTCAGGCCGAGCTGCCTGGAGCCCAGGGGCGGCTGTAAAGTCTGTGGAGTGCCGCTGTGTCCCTGGATGAAATGAGAAAAAAGGTGGAAAAATGGCAAAGTGTCAAGGGAGAAATTCAGAAACTCAGGCCGAGCTGCCTGGAGCCCAGGGGCGGCTGCAAAGTCTGTGGAGTGCCGCTGTGTCCCTGGATGAAATGAGAAAAAGGGTGGAAAAATGGCAAAGTGTCAAGGGAGAAATTCAGAAACTCAGGCCGAGCTGCCTGGAGCCCAGGGGCGGCTGCAAAGTCTGTGGAGTGCCGCTGTGTCCCTGGATGAAATGAGAAAAAAGGTGAAAAAATGGCAAAGTGTCAAGGGAGAAATTCAGAAACCCATGCCTAGGGTCCTGGAGCCCAGGGGCGGCTGTAAAGTCTGTGGAGAGCCGCTGTGTCCCTGGATGAAATGAGAAAAAAGGTGAAAAAATGGCAAAGTGTCAAGGGAGCTAGGCAGAAACCCATGCCTAGGGTCCTGGAGCCCAGGGGCCGCGGGAAAGTCTGTGGAGAGCCGCTGTGTCCCTGGATGAAATGAGAAAAAAGGTGAAAAAATGGCAAAGTGTCAAGGGAGCTAGGCAGAAACCCATGCCTAGGGTCCTGGAGCCCAGGGGCGGTTCTAAAGTCTGTGAGAGCCGCTGTGTCCCTGGATGAATTGAGAAAAAGGGTGAAAAAATGGCAAAGTGTCAAGGGAGCTAGGCAGAAACCCATGCCTAGGGTCCTGGAGCCCAGGGGCCGCGGGAAAGTCTGTGGAGTGCCGCTGTGTCCCTGGATGAAATGAGAAAAAAGGTGAAAAAATGGCAAAGTGTCAAGGGAGAAATTCAGAAACTCAGGCCGAGCTGCCTGGAGCCCAGGGGCGGCTGTAAAGTCTGTGGAGTGCCGCTGTGTCCCTGGATGAAATGAGAAAAAAGGTGGAAAAATGGCAAAGTGTCAAGGGAGAAATTCAGAAACTCAGGCCGAGCTGCCTGGAGCCCAGGGGCGGCTGCAAAGTCTGTGGAGTGCCGCTGTGTCCCTGGATGAAATGAGAAAAAGGGTGGAAAAATGGCAAAGTGTCAAGGGAGAAATTCAGAAACTCAGGCCGAGCTGCCTGGAGCCCAGGGGCGGCTGCAAAGTCTGTGGAGTGCCGCTGTGTCCCTGGATGAAATGAGAAAAAAGGTGAAAAAATGGCAAAGTGTCAAGGGAGAAATTCAGAAACCCATGCCTAGGGTCCTGGAGCCCAGGGGCGGCTGTAAAGTCTGTGGAGAGCCGCTGTGTCCCTGGATGAAATGAGAAAAAGGGTGGAAAAATGGCAAAGTGTCAAGGGAGAAATTCAGAAACTCAGGCCGAGCTGCCTGGAGCCCAGGGGCCGCGGGAAAGTCTGTGGAGAGCCGCTGTGTCCCTGGATGAAATGAGAAAAAAGGTGAAAAAATGGCAAAGTGTCAAGGGAGAAATTCAGAAACTCAGGCCGAGCTGCCTGGAGCCCAGGGGCGGATGCAAAGTCTGTGGAGAGCCGCTGTGTCCCTGGATGAAATGAGAAAAAGGGTGAAAAAGTAACAAAGTGTCAAGGGAGCTAGGCAGAAACCCATGCCTAGGGTCCTGGAGCCCAGGGGCCGCGGGAAAGTCTGTGGAGAGCCGCTGTGTCCCTGGATGAAATGAGAAAAAAGGTGAAAAAATGGCAAAGTGTCAAGGGAGCTAGGCAGAAACCCATGCCTAGGGTCCTGGAGCCCAGGGGCGGTTCTAAAGTCTGTGAGAGCCGCTGTTGCCCTGGATGAAATGAGAAAAAAGGTGAAAAAATGGCAAAGTGTCAAGGGAGCTAGGCAGAAACCCATGCCGAGCTGCCTGGAGCCCAGGGGCGGCTGTAAAGTCTGTGGAGTGCCGCTGTGTCCCTGGATGAAATGAGAAAAAAGGTGAAAAAATGGCAAAGTGTCAAGGGAGAAATTCAGAAACTCAGGCCGAGCTGCCTGGAGCCCAGGGGCCGCGGGAAAGTCTGTGGAGAGCCGCTGTGTCCCTGGATGAAATGAGAAAAAGGGTGGAAAAATGGCAAAGTGTCAAGGGAGCTAGGCAGAAACCCATGCCGAGCTGCCTGGAGCCCAGGGGCGGCTGCAAAGTCTGTGGAGTGCCGCTGTGTCCCTGGATGAAATGAGAAAAAAGGTGAAAAAATGGCAAAGTGTCAAGGGAGAAATTCAGAAACCCATGCCTAGGGTCCTGGAGCCCAGGGGCGGCTGTAAAGTCTGTGGAGAGCCGCTGTGTCCCTGGATGAAATGAGAAAAAGGGTGGAAAAATGGCAAAGTGTCAAGGGAGAAATTCAGAAACTCAGGCCGAGCTGCCTGGAGCCCAGGGGCCGCGGGAAAGTCTGTGGAGAGCCGCTGTGTCCCTGGATGAAATGAGAAAAAAGGTGAAAAAATGGCAAAGTGTCAAGGGAGAAATTCAGAAACTCAGGCCGAGCTGCCTGGAGCCCAGGGGCGGATGCAAAGTCTGTGGAGAGCCGCTGTGTCCCTGGATGAAATGAGAAAAAGGGTGAAAAAGTAACAAAGTGTCAAGGGAGCTAGGCAGAAACCCATGCCTAGGGTCCTGGAGCCCAGGGGCCGCGGGAAAGTCTGTGGAGAGCCGCTGTGTCCCTGGATGAAATGAGAAAAAAGGTGAAAAAATGGCAAAGTGTCAAGGGAGCTAGGCAGAAACCCATGCCTAGGGTCCTGGAGCCCAGGGGCGGTTCTAAAGTCTGTGAGAGCCGCTGTTGCCCTGGATGAAATGAGAAAAAAGGTGAAAAAATGGCAAAGTGTCAAGGGAGCTAGGCAGAAACCCATGCCGAGCTGCCTGGAGCCCAGGGGCGGCTGTAAAGTCTGTGGAGTGCCGCTGTGTCCCTGGATGAAATGAGAAAAAAGGTGAAAAAATGGCAAAGTGTCAAGGGAGAAATTCAGAAACTCAGGCCGAGCTGCCTGGAGCCCAGGGGCCGCGGGAAAGTCTGTGGAGAGCCGCTGTGTCCCTGGATGAAATGAGAAAAAGGGTGGAAAAATGGCAAAGTGTCAAGGGAGCTAGGCAGAAACCCATGCCGAGCTGCCTGGAGCCCAGGGGCGGCTGTAAAGTCTGTGGAGTGCCGCTGTGTCCCTGGATGAAATGAGAAAAAGGGTGAAAAAATGGCAAAGTGTCAAGGGAGAAATTCAGAAACCCAGGCCGAGCTGCCTGGAGCCCAGGGGCGGCTGCAAAGTCTGTGGAGAGCCGCTGTGTCCCTGGATGAAATGAGAAAAAAGGTGAAAAAATGGCAAAGTGTCAAGGGAGAAATTCAGAAACCCAGGCCGAGCTGCCTGGAGCCCAGGGGCGGCTGCAAAGTCTGTGGAGAGCCGCTGTGTCCCTGGATGAAATGAGAAAAAAGGTGAAAAAATGGCAAAGTGTCAAGGGAGCTAGGCAGAAACCCATGCCTAGGGTCCTGGAGCCCAGGGGCGGTTCTAAAGTCTGTGAGAGCCGCTGTGTCCCTGGATGAATTGAGAAAAAGGGTGAAAAAATGGCAAAGTGTCAAGGGAGCTAGGCAGAAACCCATGCCTAGGGTCCTGGAGCCCAGGGGCCGCGGGAAAGTCTGTGGAGTGCCGCTGTGTCCCTGGATGAAATGAGAAAAAAGGTGAAAAAATGGCAAAGTGTCAAGGGAGAAATTCAGAAACTCAGGCCGAGCTGCCTGGAGCCCAGGGGCGGCTGTAAAGTCTGTGGAGTGCCGCTGTGTCCCTGGATGAAATGAGAAAAAAGGTGAAAAAATGGCAAAGTGTCAAGGGAGAAATTCAGAAACTCAGGCCGAGCTGCCTGGAGCCCAGGGGCGGCTGTAAAGTCTGTGGAGTGCCGCTGTGTCCCTGGATGAAATGAGAAAAAAGGTGGAAAAATGGCAAAGTGTCAAGGGAGAAATTCAGAAACTCAGGCCGAGCTGCCTGGAGCCCAGGGGCGGCTGCAAAGTCTGTGGAGTGCCGCTGTGTCCCTGGATGAAATGAGAAAAAGGGTGGAAAAATGGCAAAGTGTCAAGGGAGAAATTCAGAAACTCAGGCCGAGCTGCCTGGAGCCCAGGGGCGGCTGCAAAGTCTGTGGAGTGCCGCTGTGTCCCTGGATGAAATGAGAAAAAAGGTGAAAAAATGGCAAAGTGTCAAGGGAGAAATTCAGAAACCCATGCCTAGGGTCCTGGAGCCCAGGGGCGGCTGTAAAGTCTGTGGAGAGCCGCTGTGTCCCTGGATGAAATGAGAAAAAGGGTGGAAAAATGGCAAAGTGTCAAGGGAGAAATTCAGAAACTCAGGCCGAGCTGCCTGGAGCCCAGGGGCCGCGGGAAAGTCTGTGGAGAGCCGCTGTGTCCCTGGATGAAATGAGAAAAAAGGTGAAAAAATGGCAAAGTGTCAAGGGAGAAATTCAGAAACTCAGGCCGAGCTGCCTGGAGCCCAGGGGCGGATGCAAAGTCTGTGGAGAGCCGCTGTGTCCCTGGATGAAATGAGAAAAAGGGTGAAAAAGTAACAAAGTGTCAAGGGAGCTAGGCAGAAACCCATGCCTAGGGTCCTGGAGCCCAGGGGCCGCGGGAAAGTCTGTGGAGAGCCGCTGTGTCCCTGGATGAAATGAGAAAAAGGGTGGAAAAATGGCAAAGTGTCAAGGGAGAAATTCAGAAACTCAGGCCGAGCTGCCTGGAGCCCAGGGGCCGCGGGAAAGTCTGTGGAGAGCCGCTGTGTCCCTGGATGAAATGAGAAAAAAGGTGAAAAAATGGCAAAGTGTCAAGGGAGAAATTCAGAAACTCAGGCCGAGCTGCCTGGAGCCCAGGGGCGGATGCAAAGTCTGTGGAGAGCCGCTGTGTCCCTGGATGAAATGAGAAAAAGGGTGAAAAAGTAACAAAGTGTCAAGGGAGCTAGGCAGAAACCCATGCCTAGGGTCCTGGAGCCCAGGGGCCGCGGGAAAGTCTGTGGAGAGCCGCTGTGTCCCTGGATGAAATGAGAAAAAAGGTGAAAAAATGGCAAAGTGTCAAGGGAGCTAGGCAGAAACCCATGCCTAGGGTCCTGGAGCCCAGGGGCGGTTCTAAAGTCTGTGAGAGCCGCTGTTGCCCTGGATGAAATGAGAAAAAAGGTGAAAAAATGGCAAAGTGTCAAGGGAGCTAGGCAGAAACCCATGCCGAGCTGCCTGGAGCCCAGGGGCGGCTGTAAAGTCTGTGGAGTGCCGCTGTGTCCCTGGATGAAATGAGAAAAAAGGTGAAAAAATGGCAAAGTGTCAAGGGAGAAATTCAGAAACTCAGGCCGAGCTGCCTGGAGCCCAGGGGCCGCGGGAAAGTCTGTGGAGAGCCGCTGTGTCCCTGGATGAAATGAAGAAAAAGGTGAAAAAATGGCAAAGTGTCAAGGGAGAAATTCAGAAACCCATGCCTAGGGTCCTGGAGCCCAGGGGCCGCGGGAAAGTCTGTGGAGAGCCGCTGTGTCCCTGGATGAAATGAGAAAAAAGGTGAAAAAGTAACAAAGTGTCAAGGGAGAAATTCAGAAACCCAGGCCGAGCTGCCTGGAGCCTCAAAGCGGATAGAAATAGCGTGGAGAGCCGCTGTTAAGCCAGACGCCCTCTGGCGGACACAGGCAGGAGTTGCAGTAAATGCATTGAAGTCAATGGGCGAGAGTACCCAATGCGCCAAAAAAGTGCTGAAAATATGACAAAGTGTCAAATGAATGGGAGTCAATGGGCGAGAGTACCCAATGCACAAAAAAAGTGCTGAAAATATGACAAAGTGTCAAATGAATGGGAGTCAATGGGCGAGAGTACCCAATGCACAAAAAAAGTGCTGAAAAAGTCCACACGAGCCTAGTCAGAAATGCAGGCCGAGGCGGCTGGAGCCCCAAAGCGGCTATAAAAAGCGTGGAGAGCCGCTGTCGCCCCGGAGAAACGGAGAAAAAGTGCTGAAAAAAGGCCCACGTCCTAACGGACCTAGGCGGAAGTGCAGGCGAGGCGGCAGGAGTCTGAAAACCGCTATAAAAAGCGTGGAGAGCCGCTGTCGCCCCGGAGAAACGGAGAAAAAGTGCTGAAAAAAGGCCTAAATCCTAACGGACCTAGGCGGAAGTGCAGGCGAGGCGGCAGGAGTCTGAAAACCGCTATAAAAAGCGTGGAGAGCCGCTGTCGCCCCGGAGAAACGGAGAAAAAGTGCTGAAAAAAGGCCTAAATCCTAACGGACCTAGGCGGAAGTGCAGGCGAGGCGGCAGGAGTCTGAAAACCGCTATAAAAAGCGTGGAGAGCCGCTGTCGCCCCGGAGGAACGGAGAAAAAGTGCTGAAAAAAGGCCTAAATCCTAACGGACCGAGGCGGAAGTGCAGGCGAGGCGGCAGGAGTCTGAAAACGGCTATAAAATGCGTGGAGAGCCGCTGTCGCCCCGGAGAAACGGAGAAAAAGTGCTGAAAAAAGGCCTAAATCCTAACGGACCGAGGCGGAAGTGCAGGCGAGGCGGCAGGAGTCTGAAAGCGGCTATAAAACGCGTGGAGAGCCGCTCGGATGATTTTTCAAAGTGTCAAATGAATGGGAGTGAATGGGGCAGAGTACCCAATGTGTAAAAAAAGTGCTGAAAAAACGACAAAGTCCACACGAGCCTAGTCAGAAATGCAGTCCGAGGCGGCTGGAGCCCCAAAGCGGCTATAAAACGCGTGGAGAGCCGCTCGGATGATTTTTCAAAGTGTCAAATGAATGGGAGTGAATGGGGCAGAGTACCCAATGTGTAAAAAAAGTGCTGAAAAAACGACAAAGTCCACACGAGCCTAGTCAGAAATGCAGTCCGAGGCGGCTGGAGCCCCAAAGCGGCTATAAAACGCGTGGAGAGCCGCTCGGATGATTTTTCAAAGTGTCAAATGAATGGGAGTGAATGGGGCGGAGTACCCAATGCGCCAAAAAAGTGCTGAAAAAACGACAAAGTGTCAAATGAATGGGAGTGAATGGGGCAGAGTACCCAATGTGTAAAAAAAGTGCTGAAAAAACGACAAAGTGTCAAATGAATGGGAGTGAATGGGGCGGAGTACCCAATGCGCAAAAAAAGTGCTGAAAAAACGACAAAGTCCACACGAGCCTAGTCAGAAATGAAGGCCGAGGCGGCTGGAGCCCCAAAGCGGCTATAAAATGCGTGGAGAGCCGCTCGGATGATTTTTCTAAGTGTGAAATGAATGGGAGTGAATGGGGCGGAGTACCCAATGCGCGAAAAAAGTGCTGAAAAAACGACAAAGTGTCAAATGAATGGGAGTGAATGGGCGGAGTACCCAATGCGTGAAAAAAGGTCTGGAAAAACGACAAAGTGTCAAATGAATGGGAGTCAATGGGCGGAGTACCCAATGCGCGAAAAAAGTGCTGAAAAAATGACAAAGTGTCAAATGAATGGGAGTCAATGAGTGTTTTGGTCGACCAGGAAAAAACGCGTTTACGGGAGAGGGTAAATCAGCCGAGAGGGGGGGGGGGGGTATACTTTACCCTCTCCGTAAATGCCATTTTTCCTGGTTGACCAAAACACCTCCAGCACGATTTCGGAAACCCAGTTTTTAGAAACACTGACCTCCAGG
>NW_026559865.1:57500-70000 GCF_027744805.1 Dunckerocampus dactyliophorus | reverse complement strand
GCCCTCTGGCGGACACAGGCAGGAGTTGCAGTAAATGCATTGAAGTCAATGGGCGAGAGTAAGCCATGCCTTGCGTCCTGGAGCCCAGGGGCGGTTCTAAAGTCTGTGAGAGCCGCTGTGTCCCTGGATGAAATGAGAAAAAGGGTGAAAAAATGGCAAAGTGTCAAGGGAGCTAGGCAGAAACCCATGCCTAGGGTCCTGGAGCCCAGGGGCCGCGGGAAAGTCTGTGGAGAGCCGCTGTGTCCCTGGATGAAATGAGAAAAAAGGTGAAAAAATGGCAAAGTGTCAAGGGAGAAATTCAGAAACCCAGGCCGAGCTGCCTGGAGCCCAGGGGCGGCTGCAAAGTCTGTGGAGAGCCGCTGTGTCCCTGGATGAAATGAGAAAAAAGGTGAAAAAATGGCAAAGTGTCAAGGGAGAAATTCAGAAACCCAGGCCGAGCTGCCTGGAGCCCAGGGGCGGCTGCAAAGTCTGTGGAGAGCCGCTGTGTCCCTGGATGAAATGAGAAAAAAGGTGAAAAAATGGCAAAGTGTCAAGGGAGCTAGGCAGAAACCCATGCCTAGGGTCCTGGAGCCCAGGGGCCGCGGGAAAGTCTGTGGAGAGCCGCTGTGTCCCTGGATGAAATGAGGAAAAAGGTGAAAAAATGGCAAAGTGTCAAGGGAGAAATTCAGAAACCCATGCCGAGCTGCCTGGAGCCCAGGGGCGGCTGTAAAGTCTGTGGAGAGCCGCTGTGTCCCTGGATGAAATGAGAAAAAGGGTGGAAAAATGGCAAAGTGTCAAGGGAGCTAGGCAGAAACCCATGCCGAGCTGCCTGGAGCCCAGGGGCGGCTGTAAAGTCTGTGGAGTGCCGCTGTGTCCCTGGATGAAATGAGAAAAAGGGTGAAAAAATGGCAAAGTGTCAAGGGAGAAATTCAGAAACCCAGGCCGAGCTGCCTGGAGCCCAGGGGCGGCTGCAAAGTCTGTGGAGAGCCGCTGTGTCCCTGGATGAAATGAGAAAAAAGGTGAAAAAATGGCAAAGTGTCAAGGGAGAAATTCAGAAACCCAGGCCGAGCTGCCTGGAGCCCAGGGGCGGCTGCAAAGTCTGTGGAGAGCCGCTGTGTCCCTGGATGAAATGAGAAAAAAGGTGAAAAAATGGCAAAGTGTCAAGGGAGCTAGGCAGAAACCCATGCCTAGGGTCCTGGAGCCCAGGGGCGGTTCTAAAGTCTGTGAGAGCCGCTGTGTCCCTGGATGAATTGAGAAAAAGGGTGAAAAAATGGCAAAGTGTCAAGGGAGCTAGGCAGAAACCCATGCCTAGGGTCCTGGAGCCCAGGGGCCGCGGGAAAGTCTGTGGAGTGCCGCTGTGTCCCTGGATGAAATGAGAAAAAAGGTGAAAAAATGGCAAAGTGTCAAGGGAGAAATTCAGAAACTCAGGCCGAGCTGCCTGGAGCCCAGGGGCGGCTGTAAAGTCTGTGGAGTGCCGCTGTGTCCCTGGATGAAATGAGAAAAAAGGTGAAAAAATGGCAAAGTGTCAAGGGAGAAATTCAGAAACTCAGGCCGAGCTGCCTGGAGCCCAGGGGCGGCTGTAAAGTCTGTGGAGTGCCGCTGTGTCCCTGGATGAAATGAGAAAAAAGGTGAAAAAATGGCAAAGTGTCAAGGGAGAAATTCAGAAACTCAGGCCGAGCTGCCTGGAGCCCAGGGGCCGCGGGAAAGTCTGTGGAGAGCCGCTGTGTCCCTGGATGAAATGAGAAAAAAGGTGAAAAAATGGCAAAGTGTCAAGGGAGCTAGGCAGAAACCCATGCCTAGGGTCCTGGAGCCCAGGGGCGGTTCTAAAGTCTGTGAGAGCCGCTGTGTCCCTGGATGAATTGAGAAAAAGGGTGAAAAAATGGCAAAGTGTCAAGGGAGCTAGGCAGAAACCCATGCCTAGGGTCCTGGAGCCCAGGGGCCGCGGGAAAGTCTGTGGAGTGCCGCTGTGTCCCTGGATGAAATGAGAAAAAAGGTGAAAAAATGGCAAAGTGTCAAGGGAGAAATTCAGAAACTCAGGCCGAGCTGCCTGGAGCCCAGGGGCGGCTGTAAAGTCTGTGGAGTGCCGCTGTGTCCCTGGATGAAATGAGAAAAAAGGTGGAAAAATGGCAAAGTGTCAAGGGAGAAATTCAGAAACTCAGGCCGAGCTGCCTGGAGCCCAGGGGCGGCTGCAAAGTCTGTGGAGTGCCGCTGTGTCCCTGGATGAAATGAGAAAAAGGGTGGAAAAATGGCAAAGTGTCAAGGGAGAAATTCAGAAACTCAGGCCGAGCTGCCTGGAGCCCAGGGGCGGCTGCAAAGTCTGTGGAGTGCCGCTGTGTCCCTGGATGAAATGAGAAAAAGGGTGGAAAAGTAACAAAGTGTCAAGGGAGCTAGGCAGAAACCCATGCCTAGGGTCCTGGAGCCCAGGGGCCGCGGGAAAGTCTGTGGAGAGCCGCTGTGTCCCTGGATGAAATGAGAAAAAAGGTGAAAAAATGGCAAAGTGTCAAGGGAGCTAGGCAGAAACCCATGCCTAGGGTCCTGGAGCCCAGGGGCGGTTCTAAAGTCTGTGAGAGCCGCTGTTGCCCTGGATGAAATGAGAAAAAAGGTGAAAAAATGGCAAAGTGTCAAGGGAGCTAGGCAGAAACCCATGCCGAGCTGCCTGGAGCCCAGGGGCGGCTGTAAAGTCTGTGGAGTGCCGCTGTGTCCCTGGATGAAATGAGAAAAAAGGTGAAAAAATGGCAAAGTGTCAAGGGAGAAATTCAGAAACTCAGGCCGAGCTGCCTGGAGCCCAGGGGCCGCGGGAAAGTCTGTGGAGAGCCGCTGTGTCCCTGGATGAAATGAGAAAAAGGGTGGAAAAATGGCAAAGTGTCAAGGGAGCTAGGCAGAAACCCATGCCGAGCTGCCTGGAGCCCAGGGGCGGCTGTAAAGTCTGTGGAGTGCCGCTGTGTCCCTGGATGAAATGAGAAAAAGGGTGAAAAAATGGCAAAGTGTCAAGGGAGAAATTCAGAAACCCAGGCCGAGCTGCCTGGAGCCCAGGGGCGGCTGCAAAGTCTGTGGAGAGCCGCTGTGTCCCTGGATGAAATGAGAAAAAAGGTGAAAAAATGGCAAAGTGTCAAGGGAGAAATTCAGAAACCCAGGCCGAGCTGCCTGGAGCCCAGGGGCGGCTGCAAAGTCTGTGGAGAGCCGCTGTGTCCCTGGATGAAATGAGAAAAAAGGTGAAAAAATGGCAAAGTGTCAAGGGAGCTAGGCAGAAACCCATGCCTAGGGTCCTGGAGCCCAGGGGCGGTTCTAAAGTCTGTGAGAGCCGCTGTGTCCCTGGATGAATTGAGAAAAAGGGTGAAAAAATGGCAAAGTGTCAAGGGAGCTAGGCAGAAACCCATGCCTAGGGTCCTGGAGCCCAGGGGCCGCGGGAAAGTCTGTGGAGTGCCGCTGTGTCCCTGGATGAAATGAGAAAAAAGGTGAAAAAATGGCAAAGTGTCAAGGGAGAAATTCAGAAACTCAGGCCGAGCTGCCTGGAGCCCAGGGGCGGCTGTAAAGTCTGTGGAGTGCCGCTGTGTCCCTGGATGAAATGAGAAAAAAGGTGAAAAAATGGCAAAGTGTCAAGGGAGAAATTCAGAAACTCAGGCCGAGCTGCCTGGAGCCCAGGGGCGGCTGTAAAGTCTGTGGAGTGCCGCTGTGTCCCTGGATGAAATGAGAAAAAAGGTGAAAAAATGGCAAAGTGTCAAGGGAGAAATTCAGAAACTCAGGCCGAGCTGCCTGGAGCCCAGGGGCCGCGGGAAAGTCTGTGGAGAGCCGCTGTGTCCCTGGATGAAATGAGAAAAAAGGTGAAAAAATGGCAAAGTGTCAAGGGAGCTAGGCAGAAACCCATGCCTAGGGTCCTGGAGCCCAGGGGCGGTTCTAAAGTCTGTGAGAGCCGCTGTGTCCCTGGATGAATTGAGAAAAAGGGTGAAAAAATGGCAAAGTGTCAAGGGAGCTAGGCAGAAACCCATGCCTAGGGTCCTGGAGCCCAGGGGCCGCGGGAAAGTCTGTGGAGTGCCGCTGTGTCCCTGGATGAAATGAGAAAAAAGGTGAAAAAATGGCAAAGTGTCAAGGGAGAAATTCAGAAACTCAGGCCGAGCTGCCTGGAGCCCAGGGGCGGCTGTAAAGTCTGTGGAGTGCCGCTGTGTCCCTGGATGAAATGAGAAAAAAGGTGGAAAAATGGCAAAGTGTCAAGGGAGAAATTCAGAAACTCAGGCCGAGCTGCCTGGAGCCCAGGGGCGGCTGCAAAGTCTGTGGAGTGCCGCTGTGTCCCTGGATGAAATGAGAAAAAGGGTGGAAAAATGGCAAAGTGTCAAGGGAGAAATTCAGAAACTCAGGCCGAGCTGCCTGGAGCCCAGGGGCGGCTGCAAAGTCTGTGGAGTGCCGCTGTGTCCCTGGATGAAATGAGAAAAAAGGTGAAAAAATGGCAAAGTGTCAAGGGAGAAATTCAGAAACCCATGCCTAGGGTCCTGGAGCCCAGGGGCGGCTGTAAAGTCTGTGGAGAGCCGCTGTGTCCCTGGATGAAATGAGAAAAAGGGTGGAAAAATGGCAAAGTGTCAAGGGAGAAATTCAGAAACTCAGGCCGAGCTGCCTGGAGCCCAGGGGCCGCGGGAAAGTCTGTGGAGAGCCGCTGTGTCCCTGGATGAAATGAGAAAAAAGGTGAAAAAATGGCAAAGTGTCAAGGGAGAAATTCAGAAACTCAGGCCGAGCTGCCTGGAGCCCAGGGGCGGATGCAAAGTCTGTGGAGAGCCGCTGTGTCCCTGGATGAAATGAGAAAAAGGGTGAAAAAGTAACAAAGTGTCAAGGGAGCTAGGCAGAAACCCATGCCTAGGGTCCTGGAGCCCAGGGGCCGCGGGAAAGTCTGTGGAGAGCCGCTGTGTCCCTGGATGAAATGAGAAAAAAGGTGAAAAAATGGCAAAGTGTCAAGGGAGCTAGGCAGAAACCCATGCCTAGGGTCCTGGAGCCCAGGGGCGGTTCTAAAGTCTGTGAGAGCCGCTGTTGCCCTGGATGAAATGAGAAAAAAGGTGAAAAAATGGCAAAGTGTCAAGGGAGCTAGGCAGAAACCCATGCCGAGCTGCCTGGAGCCCAGGGGCGGCTGTAAAGTCTGTGGAGTGCCGCTGTGTCCCTGGATGAAATGAGAAAAAAGGTGAAAAAATGGCAAAGTGTCAAGGGAGAAATTCAGAAACTCAGGCCGAGCTGCCTGGAGCCCAGGGGCCGCGGGAAAGTCTGTGGAGAGCCGCTGTGTCCCTGGATGAAATGAGAAAAAGGGTGGAAAAATGGCAAAGTGTCAAGGGAGCTAGGCAGAAACCCATGCCGAGCTGCCTGGAGCCCAGGGGCGGCTGCAAAGTCTGTGGAGTGCCGCTGTGTCCCTGGATGAAATGAGAAAAAAGGTGAAAAAATGGCAAAGTGTCAAGGGAGAAATTCAGAAACCCATGCCTAGGGTCCTGGAGCCCAGGGGCGGCTGTAAAGTCTGTGGAGAGCCGCTGTGTCCCTGGATGAAATGAGAAAAAGGGTGGAAAAATGGCAAAGTGTCAAGGGAGAAATTCAGAAACTCAGGCCGAGCTGCCTGGAGCCCAGGGGCCGCGGGAAAGTCTGTGGAGAGCCGCTGTGTCCCTGGATGAAATGAGAAAAAAGGTGAAAAAATGGCAAAGTGTCAAGGGAGAAATTCAGAAACTCAGGCCGAGCTGCCTGGAGCCCAGGGGCGGATGCAAAGTCTGTGGAGAGCCGCTGTGTCCCTGGATGAAATGAGAAAAAGGGTGAAAAAGTAACAAAGTGTCAAGGGAGCTAGGCAGAAACCCATGCCTAGGGTCCTGGAGCCCAGGGGCCGCGGGAAAGTCTGTGGAGAGCCGCTGTGTCCCTGGATGAAATGAGAAAAAAGGTGAAAAAATGGCAAAGTGTCAAGGGAGCTAGGCAGAAACCCATGCCTAGGGTCCTGGAGCCCAGGGGCGGTTCTAAAGTCTGTGAGAGCCGCTGTTGCCCTGGATGAAATGAGAAAAAAGGTGAAAAAATGGCAAAGTGTCAAGGGAGCTAGGCAGAAACCCATGCCGAGCTGCCTGGAGCCCAGGGGCGGCTGTAAAGTCTGTGGAGTGCCGCTGTGTCCCTGGATGAAATGAGAAAAAAGGTGAAAAAATGGCAAAGTGTCAAGGGAGAAATTCAGAAACTCAGGCCGAGCTGCCTGGAGCCCAGGGGCCGCGGGAAAGTCTGTGGAGAGCCGCTGTGTCCCTGGATGAAATGAGAAAAAGGGTGGAAAAATGGCAAAGTGTCAAGGGAGCTAGGCAGAAACCCATGCCGAGCTGCCTGGAGCCCAGGGGCGGCTGTAAAGTCTGTGGAGTGCCGCTGTGTCCCTGGATGAAATGAGAAAAAGGGTGAAAAAATGGCAAAGTGTCAAGGGAGAAATTCAGAAACCCAGGCCGAGCTGCCTGGAGCCCAGGGGCGGCTGCAAAGTCTGTGGAGAGCCGCTGTGTCCCTGGATGAAATGAGAAAAAAGGTGAAAAAATGGCAAAGTGTCAAGGGAGAAATTCAGAAACCCAGGCCGAGCTGCCTGGAGCCCAGGGGCGGCTGCAAAGTCTGTGGAGAGCCGCTGTGTCCCTGGATGAAATGAGAAAAAAGGTGAAAAAATGGCAAAGTGTCAAGGGAGCTAGGCAGAAACCCATGCCTAGGGTCCTGGAGCCCAGGGGCGGTTCTAAAGTCTGTGAGAGCCGCTGTGTCCCTGGATGAATTGAGAAAAAGGGTGAAAAAATGGCAAAGTGTCAAGGGAGCTAGGCAGAAACCCATGCCTAGGGTCCTGGAGCCCAGGGGCCGCGGGAAAGTCTGTGGAGTGCCGCTGTGTCCCTGGATGAAATGAGAAAAAAGGTGAAAAAATGGCAAAGTGTCAAGGGAGAAATTCAGAAACTCAGGCCGAGCTGCCTGGAGCCCAGGGGCGGCTGTAAAGTCTGTGGAGTGCCGCTGTGTCCCTGGATGAAATGAGAAAAAAGGTGAAAAAATGGCAAAGTGTCAAGGGAGAAATTCAGAAACTCAGGCCGAGCTGCCTGGAGCCCAGGGGCGGCTGTAAAGTCTGTGGAGTGCCGCTGTGTCCCTGGATGAAATGAGAAAAAAGGTGGAAAAATGGCAAAGTGTCAAGGGAGAAATTCAGAAACTCAGGCCGAGCTGCCTGGAGCCCAGGGGCGGCTGCAAAGTCTGTGGAGTGCCGCTGTGTCCCTGGATGAAATGAGAAAAAGGGTGGAAAAATGGCAAAGTGTCAAGGGAGAAATTCAGAAACTCAGGCCGAGCTGCCTGGAGCCCAGGGGCGGCTGCAAAGTCTGTGGAGTGCCGCTGTGTCCCTGGATGAAATGAGAAAAAAGGTGAAAAAATGGCAAAGTGTCAAGGGAGAAATTCAGAAACCCATGCCTAGGGTCCTGGAGCCCAGGGGCGGCTGTAAAGTCTGTGGAGAGCCGCTGTGTCCCTGGATGAAATGAGAAAAAGGGTGGAAAAATGGCAAAGTGTCAAGGGAGAAATTCAGAAACTCAGGCCGAGCTGCCTGGAGCCCAGGGGCCGCGGGAAAGTCTGTGGAGAGCCGCTGTGTCCCTGGATGAAATGAGAAAAAAGGTGAAAAAATGGCAAAGTGTCAAGGGAGAAATTCAGAAACTCAGGCCGAGCTGCCTGGAGCCCAGGGGCGGATGCAAAGTCTGTGGAGAGCCGCTGTGTCCCTGGATGAAATGAGAAAAAGGGTGAAAAAGTAACAAAGTGTCAAGGGAGCTAGGCAGAAACCCATGCCTAGGGTCCTGGAGCCCAGGGGCCGCGGGAAAGTCTGTGGAGAGCCGCTGTGTCCCTGGATGAAATGAGAAAAAGGGTGGAAAAATGGCAAAGTGTCAAGGGAGAAATTCAGAAACTCAGGCCGAGCTGCCTGGAGCCCAGGGGCCGCGGGAAAGTCTGTGGAGAGCCGCTGTGTCCCTGGATGAAATGAGAAAAAAGGTGAAAAAATGGCAAAGTGTCAAGGGAGAAATTCAGAAACTCAGGCCGAGCTGCCTGGAGCCCAGGGGCGGATGCAAAGTCTGTGGAGAGCCGCTGTGTCCCTGGATGAAATGAGAAAAAGGGTGAAAAAGTAACAAAGTGTCAAGGGAGCTAGGCAGAAACCCATGCCTAGGGTCCTGGAGCCCAGGGGCCGCGGGAAAGTCTGTGGAGAGCCGCTGTGTCCCTGGATGAAATGAGAAAAAAGGTGAAAAAATGGCAAAGTGTCAAGGGAGCTAGGCAGAAACCCATGCCTAGGGTCCTGGAGCCCAGGGGCGGTTCTAAAGTCTGTGAGAGCCGCTGTTGCCCTGGATGAAATGAGAAAAAAGGTGAAAAAATGGCAAAGTGTCAAGGGAGCTAGGCAGAAACCCATGCCGAGCTGCCTGGAGCCCAGGGGCGGCTGTAAAGTCTGTGGAGTGCCGCTGTGTCCCTGGATGAAATGAGAAAAAAGGTGAAAAAATGGCAAAGTGTCAAGGGAGAAATTCAGAAACTCAGGCCGAGCTGCCTGGAGCCCAGGGGCCGCGGGAAAGTCTGTGGAGAGCCGCTGTGTCCCTGGATGAAATGAAGAAAAAGGTGAAAAAATGGCAAAGTGTCAAGGGAGAAATTCAGAAACCCATGCCTAGGGTCCTGGAGCCCAGGGGCCGCGGGAAAGTCTGTGGAGAGCCGCTGTGTCCCTGGATGAAATGAGAAAAAAGGTGAAAAAGTAACAAAGTGTCAAGGGAGAAATTCAGAAACCCAGGCCGAGCTGCCTGGAGCCTCAAAGCGGATAGAAATAGCGTGGAGAGCCGCTGTTAAGCCAGACGCCCTCTGGCGGACACAGGCAGGAGTTGCAGTAAATGCATTGAAGTCAATGGGCGAGAGTACCCAATGCGCCAAAAAAGTGCTGAAAATATGACAAAGTGTCAAATGAATGGGAGTCAATGGGCGAGAGTACCCAATGCACAAAAAAAGTGCTGAAAATATGACAAAGTGTCAAATGAATGGGAGTCAATGGGCGAGAGTACCCAATGCACAAAAAAAGTGCTGAAAAAGTCCACACGAGCCTAGTCAGAAATGCAGGCCGAGGCGGCTGGAGCCCCAAAGCGGCTATAAAAAGCGTGGAGAGCCGCTGTCGCCCCGGAGAAACGGAGAAAAAGTGCTGAAAAAAGGCCCACGTCCTAACGGACCTAGGCGGAAGTGCAGGCGAGGCGGCAGGAGTCTGAAAACCGCTATAAAAAGCGTGGAGAGCCGCTGTCGCCCCGGAGAAACGGAGAAAAAGTGCTGAAAAAAGGCCTAAATCCTAACGGACCTAGGCGGAAGTGCAGGCGAGGCGGCAGGAGTCTGAAAACCGCTATAAAAAGCGTGGAGAGCCGCTGTCGCCCCGGAGAAACGGAGAAAAAGTGCTGAAAAAAGGCCTAAATCCTAACGGACCTAGGCGGAAGTGCAGGCGAGGCGGCAGGAGTCTGAAAACCGCTATAAAAAGCGTGGAGAGCCGCTGTCGCCCCGGAGGAACGGAGAAAAAGTGCTGAAAAAAGGCCTAAATCCTAACGGACCGAGGCGGAAGTGCAGGCGAGGCGGCAGGAGTCTGAAAACGGCTATAAAATGCGTGGAGAGCCGCTGTCGCCCCGGAGAAACGGAGAAAAAGTGCTGAAAAAAGGCCTAAATCCTAACGGACCGAGGCGGAAGTGCAGGCGAGGCGGCAGGAGTCTGAAAGCGGCTATAAAACGCGTGGAGAGCCGCTCGGATGATTTTTCAAAGTGTCAAATGAATGGGAGTGAATGGGGCAGAGTACCCAATGTGTAAAAAAAGTGCTGAAAAAACGACAAAGTCCACACGAGCCTAGTCAGAAATGCAGTCCGAGGCGGCTGGAGCCCCAAAGCGGCTATAAAACGCGTGGAGAGCCGCTCGGATGATTTTTCAAAGTGTCAAATGAATGGGAGTGAATGGGGCAGAGTACCCAATGTGTAAAAAAAGTGCTGAAAAAACGACAAAGTCCACACGAGCCTAGTCAGAAATGCAGTCCGAGGCGGCTGGAGCCCCAAAGCGGCTATAAAACGCGTGGAGAGCCGCTCGGATGATTTTTCAAAGTGTCAAATGAATGGGAGTGAATGGGGCGGAGTACCCAATGCGCCAAAAAAGTGCTGAAAAAACGACAAAGTGTCAAATGAATGGGAGTGAATGGGGCAGAGTACCCAATGTGTAAAAAAAGTGCTGAAAAAACGACAAAGTGTCAAATGAATGGGAGTGAATGGGGCGGAGTACCCAATGCGCAAAAAAAGTGCTGAAAAAACGACAAAGTCCACACGAGCCTAGTCAGAAATGAAGGCCGAGGCGGCTGGAGCCCCAAAGCGGCTATAAAATGCGTGGAGAGCCGCTCGGATGATTTTTCTAAGTGTGAAATGAATGGGAGTGAATGGGGCGGAGTACCCAATGCGCGAAAAAAGTGCTGAAAAAACGACAAAGTGTCAAATGAATGGGAGTGAATGGGCGGAGTACCCAATGCGTGAAAAAAGGTCTGGAAAAACGACAAAGTGTCAAATGAATGGGAGTCAATGGGCGGAGTACCCAATGCGCGAAAAAAGTGCTGAAAAAATGACAAAGTGTCAAATGAATGGGAGTCAATGAGTGTTTTGGTCGACCAGGAAAAAACGCGTTTACGGGAGAGGGTAAATCAGCCGAGAGGGGGGGGGGGGGTATACTTTACCCTCTCCCGTAAATGCCATTTTTCCTGGTTGACCAAAACACCTCCAGCACGATTTCGGAAACCCAGTTTTTAGAAACACTGACCTCCAGGGGAAGTACCGAGAAAAGCACACTTTTGAATCCGCTTTTGACGCACTGAAACACGGACGTGAGCTGGGGCCGTGCCGCTCTTGGAAAACCCCTGGAGGTTATTTTCTAAAACGGGTTTCCGCGTCCCCCCGGGCGCCCGTGTTGGGCCGCGCAAGGCGGTCCGGGCTGCCCGCCCCATCTGAGTGCCCCGTTGGGCCGCGTGCATGGCAGGCATCCAAGGAAGGCTGATGAGCAGCGGTGATGATGATGATGAGACACCAGCTGCAATTTTGACAAAGTGTCACCTCTCAAGCATTTCCAAGCGTGACACAAACAAAAGGGAACGGGAACTTTGATATGAGTGACTTGTGCTTCTTTTTCTCCAAGTGTCACTCCACAGCTGGCACCCAGGCTGTGTGACGCAGGTGTCCGACGAGGAGCGCCCGCGATGGGCCGCGTCAGGCGGCCCGGGCCGCGCTATCACCTCCGGATGACAACATCCAAAGGAGCACGTTGGTGCTTGCTGGGAGTTTGCGCACGCGATAGGCGACGCCTGGCGGCCCTGGCCGCGCCTCGCCAGCGGGTAATGACGACCGCGAGCGCCATGCTGCGCCGATGGAGCTGTCCGAGGAGCGAGAGCGCCCGCCATGGGCGGCATCCGGCGGCCCCTGGCCGTGCTTCGTCTGCGGGTCGCTCTCCACCTCCGGGTGGCCAATCCGAGGTGTCCGCAAAGTGTGTGCGCTCGCCATGGGCGGCATCCGGCGGCCTCTGGCCGTGCTTCGTCTGCGGGTGCACACTCGGAGCGAGGCTCCTGCTCGCTCCGGCGCGGTAGCTTTGTCCGCGCTCCACCTCCGGGTGGCGAATCCCAAAAAGCAGCACTTTGGTGCTACGAAGGTGTCAGAAGAGTGTGTGCGCCCGCCATGGGCGGCATCCGGCGGCCTCTGGCCGTGCTTCGTCTGCGGGTGCACACTAGGCGCGGTGGCTTTGTCCGCGCTCCACCTCCGGGTGGCGAATCCCAAAAAGCAGCACTTGGGTGCTTCGTAGGTGTCAGAAAAGTGTGTGCGCCCGCCATGGGCGGCATCCGGCGGCCTCTGGCCGTGCTTCGTCTGCGGGCGCACACTCGGAGCGAGGCTGCTGCTCGCTCCGGCGCGGTGGCTGGGTCCGCGCTCCACCTCCGGGTGGCGGAAGGAATCGAAAAGGAGCACTTTGCTGCTTCGCAGGTGTCAGAGGAGTGGGAGCGCCCGCCATGGGCGGCATCCGGCGGCCCCTGGCCGTGCTTCGTCTGCGGGTCGCTCTCCACCTCCGGGTGGCCCACTCCAAAGAAAATAAAAAGGAGCCCAGCTCACTGGAAGGCAAGCTGAGGCTCCGGCGCGGGTAAGAGGGGCCCGCGCCTCACCTCCGGGTGTCCGACAAAGAGGAGCCGAGTGTGCTCATTGGAGGCCAGTGGGACCTCCGGCGCGGTAGCAGGGCCCGCGCTTCACCTCCGGGTGTCCGACAAAGAGGAGCCGAGTGCTCACTGGAGGCGAGTGACACCTCCGGCGCGGCCACCCGGGGGGCCATTGCCCCCCACCCGGCCGCGCTCGCACACACCCCAACCCCCTGAGCCCCCACTGACCTAGCGGTAAACCAGACCCGCCTTTGGAGGGCCCCCGCCGGCCGGCCGTGGTGCCGGTGTTCGGGCGGACGGCTCCTCCAGCCTGCGGGTTGGCCTCTATGGGCAAGTGCACATGGCACCCGTGAAGCCGATGATTGCCGAGGCAGCGGTTCGC
>NW_026559865.1:35000-45000 GCF_027744805.1 Dunckerocampus dactyliophorus | reverse complement strand
TGTCAAGGGAGCTAGGCAGAAACCCATGCCGAGCTGCCTGGAGCCCAGGGGCGGCTGTAAAGTCTGTGGAGTGCCGCTGTGTCCCTGGATGAAATGAGAAAAAGGGTGAAAAAATGGCAAAGTGTCAAGGGAGAAATTCAGAAACCCAGGCCGAGCTGCCTGGAGCCCAGGGGCGGCTGCAAAGTCTGTGGAGAGCCGCTGTGTCCCTGGATGAAATGAGAAAAAAGGTGAAAAAATGGCAAAGTGTCAAGGGAGAAATTCAGAAACCCAGGCCGAGCTGCCTGGAGCCCAGGGGCGGCTGCAAAGTCTGTGGAGAGCCGCTGTGTCCCTGGATGAAATGAGAAAAAAGGTGAAAAAATGGCAAAGTGTCAAGGGAGCTAGGCAGAAACCCATGCCTAGGGTCCTGGAGCCCAGGGGCGGTTCTAAAGTCTGTGAGAGCCGCTGTGTCCCTGGATGAATTGAGAAAAAGGGTGAAAAAATGGCAAAGTGTCAAGGGAGCTAGGCAGAAACCCATGCCTAGGGTCCTGGAGCCCAGGGGCCGCGGGAAAGTCTGTGGAGTGCCGCTGTGTCCCTGGATGAAATGAGAAAAAAGGTGAAAAAATGGCAAAGTGTCAAGGGAGAAATTCAGAAACTCAGGCCGAGCTGCCTGGAGCCCAGGGGCGGCTGTAAAGTCTGTGGAGTGCCGCTGTGTCCCTGGATGAAATGAGAAAAAAGGTGAAAAAATGGCAAAGTGTCAAGGGAGAAATTCAGAAACTCAGGCCGAGCTGCCTGGAGCCCAGGGGCGGCTGTAAAGTCTGTGGAGTGCCGCTGTGTCCCTGGATGAAATGAGAAAAAAGGTGGAAAAATGGCAAAGTGTCAAGGGAGAAATTCAGAAACTCAGGCCGAGCTGCCTGGAGCCCAGGGGCGGCTGCAAAGTCTGTGGAGTGCCGCTGTGTCCCTGGATGAAATGAGAAAAAGGGTGGAAAAATGGCAAAGTGTCAAGGGAGAAATTCAGAAACTCAGGCCGAGCTGCCTGGAGCCCAGGGGCGGCTGCAAAGTCTGTGGAGTGCCGCTGTGTCCCTGGATGAAATGAGAAAAAAGGTGAAAAAATGGCAAAGTGTCAAGGGAGAAATTCAGAAACCCATGCCTAGGGTCCTGGAGCCCAGGGGCGGCTGTAAAGTCTGTGGAGAGCCGCTGTGTCCCTGGATGAAATGAGAAAAAAGGTGAAAAAATGGCAAAGTGTCAAGGGAGCTAGGCAGAAACCCATGCCTAGGGTCCTGGAGCCCAGGGGCCGCGGGAAAGTCTGTGGAGAGCCGCTGTGTCCCTGGATGAAATGAGAAAAAAGGTGAAAAAATGGCAAAGTGTCAAGGGAGCTAGGCAGAAACCCATGCCTAGGGTCCTGGAGCCCAGGGGCGGTTCTAAAGTCTGTGAGAGCCGCTGTGTCCCTGGATGAATTGAGAAAAAGGGTGAAAAAATGGCAAAGTGTCAAGGGAGCTAGGCAGAAACCCATGCCTAGGGTCCTGGAGCCCAGGGGCCGCGGGAAAGTCTGTGGAGTGCCGCTGTGTCCCTGGATGAAATGAGAAAAAAGGTGAAAAAATGGCAAAGTGTCAAGGGAGAAATTCAGAAACTCAGGCCGAGCTGCCTGGAGCCCAGGGGCGGCTGTAAAGTCTGTGGAGTGCCGCTGTGTCCCTGGATGAAATGAGAAAAAAGGTGGAAAAATGGCAAAGTGTCAAGGGAGAAATTCAGAAACTCAGGCCGAGCTGCCTGGAGCCCAGGGGCGGCTGCAAAGTCTGTGGAGTGCCGCTGTGTCCCTGGATGAAATGAGAAAAAGGGTGGAAAAATGGCAAAGTGTCAAGGGAGAAATTCAGAAACTCAGGCCGAGCTGCCTGGAGCCCAGGGGCGGCTGCAAAGTCTGTGGAGTGCCGCTGTGTCCCTGGATGAAATGAGAAAAAAGGTGAAAAAATGGCAAAGTGTCAAGGGAGAAATTCAGAAACCCATGCCTAGGGTCCTGGAGCCCAGGGGCGGCTGTAAAGTCTGTGGAGAGCCGCTGTGTCCCTGGATGAAATGAGAAAAAGGGTGGAAAAATGGCAAAGTGTCAAGGGAGAAATTCAGAAACTCAGGCCGAGCTGCCTGGAGCCCAGGGGCCGCGGGAAAGTCTGTGGAGAGCCGCTGTGTCCCTGGATGAAATGAGAAAAAAGGTGAAAAAATGGCAAAGTGTCAAGGGAGAAATTCAGAAACTCAGGCCGAGCTGCCTGGAGCCCAGGGGCGGATGCAAAGTCTGTGGAGAGCCGCTGTGTCCCTGGATGAAATGAGAAAAAGGGTGAAAAAGTAACAAAGTGTCAAGGGAGCTAGGCAGAAACCCATGCCTAGGGTCCTGGAGCCCAGGGGCCGCGGGAAAGTCTGTGGAGAGCCGCTGTGTCCCTGGATGAAATGAGAAAAAAGGTGAAAAAATGGCAAAGTGTCAAGGGAGCTAGGCAGAAACCCATGCCTAGGGTCCTGGAGCCCAGGGGCGGTTCTAAAGTCTGTGAGAGCCGCTGTTGCCCTGGATGAAATGAGAAAAAAGGTGAAAAAATGGCAAAGTGTCAAGGGAGCTAGGCAGAAACCCATGCCGAGCTGCCTGGAGCCCAGGGGCGGCTGTAAAGTCTGTGGAGTGCCGCTGTGTCCCTGGATGAAATGAGAAAAAAGGTGAAAAAATGGCAAAGTGTCAAGGGAGAAATTCAGAAACTCAGGCCGAGCTGCCTGGAGCCCAGGGGCCGCGGGAAAGTCTGTGGAGAGCCGCTGTGTCCCTGGATGAAATGAGAAAAAGGGTGGAAAAATGGCAAAGTGTCAAGGGAGCTAGGCAGAAACCCATGCCGAGCTGCCTGGAGCCCAGGGGCGGCTGCAAAGTCTGTGGAGTGCCGCTGTGTCCCTGGATGAAATGAGAAAAAAGGTGAAAAAATGGCAAAGTGTCAAGGGAGAAATTCAGAAACCCATGCCTAGGGTCCTGGAGCCCAGGGGCGGCTGTAAAGTCTGTGGAGAGCCGCTGTGTCCCTGGATGAAATGAGAAAAAGGGTGGAAAAATGGCAAAGTGTCAAGGGAGAAATTCAGAAACTCAGGCCGAGCTGCCTGGAGCCCAGGGGCCGCGGGAAAGTCTGTGGAGAGCCGCTGTGTCCCTGGATGAAATGAGAAAAAAGGTGAAAAAATGGCAAAGTGTCAAGGGAGAAATTCAGAAACTCAGGCCGAGCTGCCTGGAGCCCAGGGGCGGATGCAAAGTCTGTGGAGAGCCGCTGTGTCCCTGGATGAAATGAGAAAAAGGGTGAAAAAGTAACAAAGTGTCAAGGGAGCTAGGCAGAAACCCATGCCTAGGGTCCTGGAGCCCAGGGGCCGCGGGAAAGTCTGTGGAGAGCCGCTGTGTCCCTGGATGAAATGAGAAAAAAGGTGAAAAAATGGCAAAGTGTCAAGGGAGCTAGGCAGAAACCCATGCCTAGGGTCCTGGAGCCCAGGGGCGGTTCTAAAGTCTGTGAGAGCCGCTGTTGCCCTGGATGAAATGAGAAAAAAGGTGAAAAAATGGCAAAGTGTCAAGGGAGCTAGGCAGAAACCCATGCCGAGCTGCCTGGAGCCCAGGGGCGGCTGTAAAGTCTGTGGAGTGCCGCTGTGTCCCTGGATGAAATGAGAAAAAAGGTGAAAAAATGGCAAAGTGTCAAGGGAGAAATTCAGAAACTCAGGCCGAGCTGCCTGGAGCCCAGGGGCCGCGGGAAAGTCTGTGGAGAGCCGCTGTGTCCCTGGATGAAATGAGAAAAAGGGTGGAAAAATGGCAAAGTGTCAAGGGAGCTAGGCAGAAACCCATGCCGAGCTGCCTGGAGCCCAGGGGCGGCTGTAAAGTCTGTGGAGTGCCGCTGTGTCCCTGGATGAAATGAGAAAAAGGGTGAAAAAATGGCAAAGTGTCAAGGGAGAAATTCAGAAACCCAGGCCGAGCTGCCTGGAGCCCAGGGGCGGCTGCAAAGTCTGTGGAGAGCCGCTGTGTCCCTGGATGAAATGAGAAAAAAGGTGAAAAAATGGCAAAGTGTCAAGGGAGAAATTCAGAAACCCAGGCCGAGCTGCCTGGAGCCCAGGGGCGGCTGCAAAGTCTGTGGAGAGCCGCTGTGTCCCTGGATGAAATGAGAAAAAAGGTGAAAAAATGGCAAAGTGTCAAGGGAGCTAGGCAGAAACCCATGCCTAGGGTCCTGGAGCCCAGGGGCGGTTCTAAAGTCTGTGAGAGCCGCTGTGTCCCTGGATGAATTGAGAAAAAGGGTGAAAAAATGGCAAAGTGTCAAGGGAGCTAGGCAGAAACCCATGCCTAGGGTCCTGGAGCCCAGGGGCCGCGGGAAAGTCTGTGGAGTGCCGCTGTGTCCCTGGATGAAATGAGAAAAAAGGTGAAAAAATGGCAAAGTGTCAAGGGAGAAATTCAGAAACTCAGGCCGAGCTGCCTGGAGCCCAGGGGCGGCTGTAAAGTCTGTGGAGTGCCGCTGTGTCCCTGGATGAAATGAGAAAAAAGGTGAAAAAATGGCAAAGTGTCAAGGGAGAAATTCAGAAACTCAGGCCGAGCTGCCTGGAGCCCAGGGGCGGCTGTAAAGTCTGTGGAGTGCCGCTGTGTCCCTGGATGAAATGAGAAAAAAGGTGGAAAAATGGCAAAGTGTCAAGGGAGAAATTCAGAAACTCAGGCCGAGCTGCCTGGAGCCCAGGGGCGGCTGCAAAGTCTGTGGAGTGCCGCTGTGTCCCTGGATGAAATGAGAAAAAGGGTGGAAAAATGGCAAAGTGTCAAGGGAGAAATTCAGAAACTCAGGCCGAGCTGCCTGGAGCCCAGGGGCGGCTGCAAAGTCTGTGGAGTGCCGCTGTGTCCCTGGATGAAATGAGAAAAAAGGTGAAAAAATGGCAAAGTGTCAAGGGAGAAATTCAGAAACCCATGCCTAGGGTCCTGGAGCCCAGGGGCGGCTGTAAAGTCTGTGGAGAGCCGCTGTGTCCCTGGATGAAATGAGAAAAAGGGTGGAAAAATGGCAAAGTGTCAAGGGAGAAATTCAGAAACTCAGGCCGAGCTGCCTGGAGCCCAGGGGCCGCGGGAAAGTCTGTGGAGAGCCGCTGTGTCCCTGGATGAAATGAGAAAAAAGGTGAAAAAATGGCAAAGTGTCAAGGGAGAAATTCAGAAACTCAGGCCGAGCTGCCTGGAGCCCAGGGGCGGATGCAAAGTCTGTGGAGAGCCGCTGTGTCCCTGGATGAAATGAGAAAAAGGGTGAAAAAGTAACAAAGTGTCAAGGGAGCTAGGCAGAAACCCATGCCTAGGGTCCTGGAGCCCAGGGGCCGCGGGAAAGTCTGTGGAGAGCCGCTGTGTCCCTGGATGAAATGAGAAAAAGGGTGGAAAAATGGCAAAGTGTCAAGGGAGAAATTCAGAAACTCAGGCCGAGCTGCCTGGAGCCCAGGGGCCGCGGGAAAGTCTGTGGAGAGCCGCTGTGTCCCTGGATGAAATGAGAAAAAAGGTGAAAAAATGGCAAAGTGTCAAGGGAGAAATTCAGAAACTCAGGCCGAGCTGCCTGGAGCCCAGGGGCGGATGCAAAGTCTGTGGAGAGCCGCTGTGTCCCTGGATGAAATGAGAAAAAGGGTGAAAAAGTAACAAAGTGTCAAGGGAGCTAGGCAGAAACCCATGCCTAGGGTCCTGGAGCCCAGGGGCCGCGGGAAAGTCTGTGGAGAGCCGCTGTGTCCCTGGATGAAATGAGAAAAAAGGTGAAAAAATGGCAAAGTGTCAAGGGAGCTAGGCAGAAACCCATGCCTAGGGTCCTGGAGCCCAGGGGCGGTTCTAAAGTCTGTGAGAGCCGCTGTTGCCCTGGATGAAATGAGAAAAAAGGTGAAAAAATGGCAAAGTGTCAAGGGAGCTAGGCAGAAACCCATGCCGAGCTGCCTGGAGCCCAGGGGCGGCTGTAAAGTCTGTGGAGTGCCGCTGTGTCCCTGGATGAAATGAGAAAAAAGGTGAAAAAATGGCAAAGTGTCAAGGGAGAAATTCAGAAACTCAGGCCGAGCTGCCTGGAGCCCAGGGGCCGCGGGAAAGTCTGTGGAGAGCCGCTGTGTCCCTGGATGAAATGAAGAAAAAGGTGAAAAAATGGCAAAGTGTCAAGGGAGAAATTCAGAAACCCATGCCTAGGGTCCTGGAGCCCAGGGGCCGCGGGAAAGTCTGTGGAGAGCCGCTGTGTCCCTGGATGAAATGAGAAAAAAGGTGAAAAAGTAACAAAGTGTCAAGGGAGAAATTCAGAAACCCAGGCCGAGCTGCCTGGAGCCTCAAAGCGGATAGAAATAGCGTGGAGAGCCGCTGTTAAGCCAGACGCCCTCTGGCGGACACAGGCAGGAGTTGCAGTAAATGCATTGAAGTCAATGGGCGAGAGTACCCAATGCGCCAAAAAAGTGCTGAAAATATGACAAAGTGTCAAATGAATGGGAGTCAATGGGCGAGAGTACCCAATGCACAAAAAAAGTGCTGAAAATATGACAAAGTGTCAAATGAATGGGAGTCAATGGGCGAGAGTACCCAATGCACAAAAAAAGTGCTGAAAAAGTCCACACGAGCCTAGTCAGAAATGCAGGCCGAGGCGGCTGGAGCCCCAAAGCGGCTATAAAAAGCGTGGAGAGCCGCTGTCGCCCCGGAGAAACGGAGAAAAAGTGCTGAAAAAAGGCCCACGTCCTAACGGACCTAGGCGGAAGTGCAGGCGAGGCGGCAGGAGTCTGAAAACCGCTATAAAAAGCGTGGAGAGCCGCTGTCGCCCCGGAGAAACGGAGAAAAAGTGCTGAAAAAAGGCCTAAATCCTAACGGACCTAGGCGGAAGTGCAGGCGAGGCGGCAGGAGTCTGAAAACCGCTATAAAAAGCGTGGAGAGCCGCTGTCGCCCCGGAGAAACGGAGAAAAAGTGCTGAAAAAAGGCCTAAATCCTAACGGACCTAGGCGGAAGTGCAGGCGAGGCGGCAGGAGTCTGAAAACCGCTATAAAAAGCGTGGAGAGCCGCTGTCGCCCCGGAGGAACGGAGAAAAAGTGCTGAAAAAAGGCCTAAATCCTAACGGACCGAGGCGGAAGTGCAGGCGAGGCGGCAGGAGTCTGAAAACGGCTATAAAATGCGTGGAGAGCCGCTGTCGCCCCGGAGAAACGGAGAAAAAGTGCTGAAAAAAGGCCTAAATCCTAACGGACCGAGGCGGAAGTGCAGGCGAGGCGGCAGGAGTCTGAAAGCGGCTATAAAACGCGTGGAGAGCCGCTCGGATGATTTTTCAAAGTGTCAAATGAATGGGAGTGAATGGGGCAGAGTACCCAATGTGTAAAAAAAGTGCTGAAAAAACGACAAAGTCCACACGAGCCTAGTCAGAAATGCAGTCCGAGGCGGCTGGAGCCCCAAAGCGGCTATAAAACGCGTGGAGAGCCGCTCGGATGATTTTTCAAAGTGTCAAATGAATGGGAGTGAATGGGGCAGAGTACCCAATGTGTAAAAAAAGTGCTGAAAAAACGACAAAGTCCACACGAGCCTAGTCAGAAATGCAGTCCGAGGCGGCTGGAGCCCCAAAGCGGCTATAAAACGCGTGGAGAGCCGCTCGGATGATTTTTCAAAGTGTCAAATGAATGGGAGTGAATGGGGCGGAGTACCCAATGCGCCAAAAAAGTGCTGAAAAAACGACAAAGTGTCAAATGAATGGGAGTGAATGGGGCAGAGTACCCAATGTGTAAAAAAAGTGCTGAAAAAACGACAAAGTGTCAAATGAATGGGAGTGAATGGGGCGGAGTACCCAATGCGCAAAAAAAGTGCTGAAAAAACGACAAAGTCCACACGAGCCTAGTCAGAAATGAAGGCCGAGGCGGCTGGAGCCCCAAAGCGGCTATAAAATGCGTGGAGAGCCGCTCGGATGATTTTTCTAAGTGTGAAATGAATGGGAGTGAATGGGGCGGAGTACCCAATGCGCGAAAAAAGTGCTGAAAAAACGACAAAGTGTCAAATGAATGGGAGTGAATGGGCGGAGTACCCAATGCGTGAAAAAAGGTCTGGAAAAACGACAAAGTGTCAAATGAATGGGAGTCAATGGGCGGAGTACCCAATGCGCGAAAAAAGTGCTGAAAAAATGACAAAGTGTCAAATGAATGGGAGTCAATGAGTGTTTTGGTCGACCAGGAAAAAACGCGTTTACGGGAGAGGGTAAATCAGCCGAGAGGGGGGGGGGGGGTATACTTTACCCTCTCCCGTAAATGCCATTTTTCCTGGTTGACCAAAACACCTCCAGCACGATTTCGGAAACCCAGTTTTTAGAAACACTGACCTCCAGGGGAAGTACCGAGAAAAGCACACTTTTGAATCCGCTTTTGACGCACTGAAACACGGACGTGAGCTGGGGCCGTGCCGCTCTTGGAAAACCCCTGGAGGTTATTTTCTAAAACGGGTTTCCGCGTCCCCCCGGGCGCCCGTGTTGGGCCGCGCAAGGCGGTCCGGGCTGCCCGCCCCATCTGAGTGCCCCGTTGGGCCGCGTGCATGGCAGGCATCCAAGGAAGGCTGATGAGCAGCGGTGATGATGATGATGAGACACCAGCTGCAATTTTGACAAAGTGTCACCTCTCAAGCATTTCCAAGCGTGACACAAACAAAAGGGAACGGGAACTTTGATATGAGTGACTTGTGCTTCTTTTTCTCCAAGTGTCACTCCACAGCTGGCACCCAGGCTGTGTGACGCAGGTGTCCGACGAGGAGCGCCCGCGATGGGCCGCGTCAGGCGGCCCGGGCCGCGCTATCACCTCCGGATGACAACATCCAAAGGAGCACGTTGGTGCTTGCTGGGAGTTTGCGCACGCGATAGGCGACGCCTGGCGGCCCTGGCCGCGCCTCGCCAGCGGGTAATGACGACCGCGAGCGCCATGCTGCGCCGATGGAGCTGTCCGAGGAGCGAGAGCGCCCGCCATGGGCGGCATCCGGCGGCCCCTGGCCGTGCTTCGTCTGCGGGTCGCTCTCCACCTCCGGGTGGCCAATCCGAGGTGTCCGAAAAGTGTGTGCGCTCGCCATGGGCGGCATCCGGCGGCCTCTGGCCGTGCTTCGTCTGCGGGTGCACACTCGGAGCGAGGCTCCTGCTCGCTCCGGCGCGGTAGCTTTGTCCGCGCTCCACCTCCGGGTGGCGAATCCCAAAAAGCAGCACTTTGGTGCTACGAAGGTGTCAGAAGAGTGTGTGCGCCCGCCATGGGCGGCATCCGGCGGCCTCTGGCCGTGCTTCGTCTGCGGGTGCACACTAGGCGCGGTGGCTTTGTCCGCGCTCCACCTCCGGGTGGCGAATCCCAAAAAGCAGCACTTTGGTGCTTCGTAGGTGTCAGAAAAGTGTGTGCGCCCGCCATGGGCGGCATCCGGCGGCCTCTGGCCGTGCTTCGTCTGCGGGCGCACACTCGGAGCGAGGCTGCTGCTCGCTCCGGCGCGGTGGCTGGGTCCGCGCTCCACCTCCGGGTGGCCAAGGAATCGAAAAGGAGCACTTTGCTGCTTCGCAGGTGTCAGAGGAGTGGGAGCGCCCGCCATGGGCGGCATCCGGCGGCCCCTGGCCGTGCTTCGTCTGCGGGTCGCTCTCCACCTCCGGGTGGCCCACTCCAAAGAAAATAAAAAGGAGCCCAGCTCACTGGAAGGCAAGCTGAGGCTCCGGCGCGGGTAAGAGGGGCCCGCGCCTCACCTCCGGGTGTCCGACAAAGAGGAGCCGAGTGTGCTCATTGGAGGCCAGTGGGACCTCCGGCGCGGTAGCAGGGCCCGCGCTTCACCTCCGGGTGTCCGACAAAGAGGAGCCGAGTGCTCACTGGAGGCGAGTGACACCTCCGGCGCGGCCACCCGGGGGGCCATTGCCCCCCACCCGGCCGCGCTCGCACACACCCCAACCCCCTGAGCCCCCACTGACCTAGCGGTAAACCAGACCCGCCTTTGGAGGGCCCCCGCCGGCCGGCCGTGGTGCCGGTGTTCGGGCGGACGGCTCCTCCAGCCTGCGGGTTGGCCTCTATGGGCAAGTGCACATGGCACCCGTGAAGCCGA
>NW_026559865.1:0-22500 GCF_027744805.1 Dunckerocampus dactyliophorus | reverse complement strand
AAAAGGTGAAAAAATGGCAAAGTGTCAAGGGAGAAATTCAGAAACTCAGGCCGAGCTGCCTGGAGCCCAGGGGCCGCGGGAAAGTCTGTGGAGAGCCGCTGTGTCCCTGGATGAAATGAGAAAAAGGGTGGAAAAATGGCAAAGTGTCAAGGGAGCTAGGCAGAAACCCATGCCGAGCTGCCTGGAGCCCAGGGGCGGCTGTAAAGTCTGTGGAGTGCCGCTGTGTCCCTGGATGAAATGAGAAAAAGGGTGAAAAAATGGCAAAGTGTCAAGGGAGAAATTCAGAAACCCAGGCCGAGCTGCCTGGAGCCCAGGGGCGGCTGCAAAGTCTGTGGAGAGCCGCTGTGTCCCTGGATGAAATGAGAAAAAAGGTGAAAAAATGGCAAAGTGTCAAGGGAGAAATTCAGAAACCCAGGCCGAGCTGCCTGGAGCCCAGGGGCGGCTGCAAAGTCTGTGGAGAGCCGCTGTGTCCCTGGATGAAATGAGAAAAAAGGGTGAAAAAATGGCAAAGTGTCAAGGGAGCTAGGCAGAAACCCATGCCTAGGGTCCTGGAGCCCAGGGGCCGCGGGAAAGTCTGTGGAGTGCCGCTGTGTCCCTGGATGAAATGAGAAAAAAGGTGAAAAAATGGCAAAGTGTCAAGGGAGAAATTCAGAAACTCAGGCCGAGCTGCCTGGAGCCCAGGGGCGGCTGTAAAGTCTGTGGAGTGCCGCTGTGTCCCTGGATGAAATGAGAAAAAAGGTGAAAAAATGGCAAAGTGTCAAGGGAGAAATTCAGAAACCCAGGCCGAGCTGCCTGGAGCCCAGGGGCGGCTGCAAAGTCTGTGGAGAGCCGCTGTGTCCCTGGATGAAATGAGAAAAAAGGTGAAAAAATGGCAAAGTGTCAAGGGAGAAATTCAGAAACCCAGGCCGAGCTGCCTGGAGCCCAGGGGCGGCTGCAAAGTCTGTGGAGAGCCGCTGTGTCCCTGGATGAAATGAGAAAAAAGGTGAAAAAATGGCAAAGTGTCAAGGGAGCTAGGCAGAAACCCATGCCTAGGGTCCTGGAGCCCAGGGGCGGTTCTAAAGTCTGTGAGAGCCGCTGTGTCCCTGGATGAATTGAGAAAAAGGGTGAAAAAATGGCAAAGTGTCAAGGGAGCTAGGCAGAAACCCATGCCTAGGGTCCTGGAGCCCAGGGGCCGCGGGAAAGTCTGTGGAGTGCCGCTGTGTCCCTGGATGAAATGAGAAAAAAGGTGAAAAAATGGCAAAGTGTCAAGGGAGAAATTCAGAAACTCAGGCCGAGCTGCCTGGAGCCCAGGGGCGGCTGTAAAGTCTGTGGAGTGCCGCTGTGTCCCTGGATGAAATGAGAAAAAAGGTGAAAAAATGGCAAAGTGTCAAGGGAGAAATTCAGAAACTCAGGCCGAGCTGCCTGGAGCCCAGGGGCGGCTGTAAAGTCTGTGGAGTGCCGCTGTGTCCCTGGATGAAATGAGAAAAAAGGTGGAAAAATGGCAAAGTGTCAAGGGAGAAATTCAGAAACTCAGGCCGAGCTGCCTGGAGCCCAGGGGCGGCTGCAAAGTCTGTGGAGTGCCGCTGTGTCCCTGGATGAAATGAGAAAAAGGGTGGAAAAATGGCAAAGTGTCAAGGGAGAAATTCAGAAACTCAGGCCGAGCTGCCTGGAGCCCAGGGGCGGCTGCAAAGTCTGTGGAGTGCCGCTGTGTCCCTGGATGAAATGAGAAAAAAGGTGAAAAAATGGCAAAGTGTCAAGGGAGAAATTCAGAAACCCATGCCTAGGGTCCTGGAGCCCAGGGGCGGCTGTAAAGTCTGTGGAGAGCCGCTGTGTCCCTGGATGAAATGAGAAAAAGGGTGAAAAAATGGCAAAGTGTCAAGGGAGAAATTCAGAAACCCATGCCTAGGGTCCTGGAGCCCAGGGGCGGCTGTAAAGTCTGTGGAGAGCCGCTGTGTCCCTGGATGAAATGAGAAAAAGGGTGGAAAAATGGCAAAGTGTCAAGGGAGAAATTCAGAAACTCAGGCCGAGCTGCCTGGAGCCCAGGGGCCGCGGGAAAGTCTGTGGAGAGCCGCTGTGTCCCTGGATGAAATGAGAAAAAAGGTGAAAAAATGGCAAAGTGTCAAGGGAGAAATTCAGAAACTCAGGCCGAGCTGCCTGGAGCCCAGGGGCGGATGCAAAGTCTGTGGAGAGCCGCTGTGTCCCTGGATGAAATGAGAAAAAGGGTGAAAAAGTAACAAAGTGTCAAGGGAGCTAGGCAGAAACCCATGCCTAGGGTCCTGGAGCCCAGGGGCCGCGGGAAAGTCTGTGGAGAGCCGCTGTGTCCCTGGATGAAATGAGAAAAAAGGTGAAAAAATGGCAAAGTGTCAAGGGAGCTAGGCAGAAACCCATGCCTAGGGTCCTGGAGCCCAGGGGCGGTTCTAAAGTCTGTGAGAGCCGCTGTTGCCCTGGATGAAATGAGAAAAAAGGTGAAAAAATGGCAAAGTGTCAAGGGAGCTAGGCAGAAACCCATGCCGAGCTGCCTGGAGCCCAGGGGCGGCTGTAAAGTCTGTGGAGTGCCGCTGTGTCCCTGGATGAAATGAGAAAAAAGGTGAAAAAATGGCAAAGTGTCAAGGGAGAAATTCAGAAACTCAGGCCGAGCTGCCTGGAGCCCAGGGGCGGCTGTAAAGTCTGTGGAGTGCCGCTGTGTCCCTGGATGAAATGAGAAAAAAGGTGGAAAAATGGCAAAGTGTCAAGGGAGAAATTCAGAAACTCAGGCCGAGCTGCCTGGAGCCCAGGGGCGGCTGCAAAGTCTGTGGAGTGCCGCTGTGTCCCTGGATGAAATGAGAAAAAGGGTGGAAAAATGGCAAAGTGTCAAGGGAGAAATTCAGAAACTCAGGCCGAGCTGCCTGGAGCCCAGGGGCGGCTGCAAAGTCTGTGGAGTGCCGCTGTGTCCCTGGATGAAATGAGAAAAAAGGTGAAAAAATGGCAAAGTGTCAAGGGAGAAATTCAGAAACCCATGCCTAGGGTCCTGGAGCCCAGGGGCGGCTGTAAAGTCTGTGGAGAGCCGCTGTGTCCCTGGATGAAATGAGAAAAAGGGTGGAAAAATGGCAAAGTGTCAAGGGAGAAATTCAGAAACTCAGGCCGAGCTGCCTGGAGCCCAGGGGCCGCGGGAAAGTCTGTGGAGAGCCGCTGTGTCCCTGGATGAAATGAGAAAAAAGGTGAAAAAATGGCAAAGTGTCAAGGGAGAAATTCAGAAACTCAGGCCGAGCTGCCTGGAGCCCAGGGGCGGATGCAAAGTCTGTGGAGAGCCGCTGTGTCCCTGGATGAAATGAGAAAAAGGGTGAAAAAGTAACAAAGTGTCAAGGGAGCTAGGCAGAAACCCATGCCTAGGGTCCTGGAGCCCAGGGGCCGCGGGAAAGTCTGTGGAGAGCCGCTGTGTCCCTGGATGAAATGAGAAAAAAGGTGAAAAAATGGCAAAGTGTCAAGGGAGCTAGGCAGAAACCCATGCCTAGGGTCCTGGAGCCCAGGGGCGGTTCTAAAGTCTGTGAGAGCCGCTGTTGCCCTGGATGAAATGAGAAAAAAGGTGAAAAAATGGCAAAGTGTCAAGGGAGCTAGGCAGAAACCCATGCCGAGCTGCCTGGAGCCCAGGGGCGGCTGTAAAGTCTGTGGAGTGCCGCTGTGTCCCTGGATGAAATGAGAAAAAAGGTGAAAAAATGGCAAAGTGTCAAGGGAGAAATTCAGAAACTCAGGCCGAGCTGCCTGGAGCCCAGGGGCCGCGGGAAAGTCTGTGGAGAGCCGCTGTGTCCCTGGATGAAATGAGAAAAAGGGTGGAAAAATGGCAAAGTGTCAAGGGAGCTAGGCAGAAACCCATGCCGAGCTGCCTGGAGCCCAGGGGCGGCTGCAAAGTCTGTGGAGTGCCGCTGTGTCCCTGGATGAAATGAGAAAAAAGGTGAAAAAATGGCAAAGTGTCAAGGGAGAAATTCAGAAACCCATGCCTAGGGTCCTGGAGCCCAGGGGCGGCTGTAAAGTCTGTGGAGAGCCGCTGTGTCCCTGGATGAAATGAGAAAAAGGGTGGAAAAATGGCAAAGTGTCAAGGGAGAAATTCAGAAACTCAGGCCGAGCTGCCTGGAGCCCAGGGGCCGCGGGAAAGTCTGTGGAGAGCCGCTGTGTCCCTGGATGAAATGAGAAAAAAGGTGAAAAAATGGCAAAGTGTCAAGGGAGAAATTCAGAAACTCAGGCCGAGCTGCCTGGAGCCCAGGGGCGGATGCAAAGTCTGTGGAGAGCCGCTGTGTCCCTGGATGAAATGAGAAAAAGGGTGAAAAAGTAACAAAGTGTCAAGGGAGCTAGGCAGAAACCCATGCCTAGGGTCCTGGAGCCCAGGGGCCGCGGGAAAGTCTGTGGAGAGCCGCTGTGTCCCTGGATGAAATGAGAAAAAAGGTGAAAAAATGGCAAAGTGTCAAGGGAGCTAGGCAGAAACCCATGCCTAGGGTCCTGGAGCCCAGGGGCGGTTCTAAAGTCTGTGAGAGCCGCTGTTGCCCTGGATGAAATGAGAAAAAAGGTGAAAAAATGGCAAAGTGTCAAGGGAGCTAGGCAGAAACCCATGCCGAGCTGCCTGGAGCCCAGGGGCGGCTGTAAAGTCTGTGGAGTGCCGCTGTGTCCCTGGATGAAATGAGAAAAAAGGTGAAAAAATGGCAAAGTGTCAAGGGAGAAATTCAGAAACTCAGGCCGAGCTGCCTGGAGCCCAGGGGCCGCGGGAAAGTCTGTGGAGAGCCGCTGTGTCCCTGGATGAAATGAGAAAAAGGGTGGAAAAATGGCAAAGTGTCAAGGGAGCTAGGCAGAAACCCATGCCGAGCTGCCTGGAGCCCAGGGGCGGCTGTAAAGTCTGTGGAGTGCCGCTGTGTCCCTGGATGAAATGAGAAAAAGGGTGAAAAAATGGCAAAGTGTCAAGGGAGAAATTCAGAAACCCAGGCCGAGCTGCCTGGAGCCCAGGGGCGGCTGCAAAGTCTGTGGAGAGCCGCTGTGTCCCTGGATGAAATGAGAAAAAAGGTGAAAAAATGGCAAAGTGTCAAGGGAGAAATTCAGAAACCCAGGCCGAGCTGCCTGGAGCCCAGGGGCGGCTGCAAAGTCTGTGGAGAGCCGCTGTGTCCCTGGATGAAATGAGAAAAAAGGTGAAAAAATGGCAAAGTGTCAAGGGAGCTAGGCAGAAACCCATGCCTAGGGTCCTGGAGCCCAGGGGCGGTTCTAAAGTCTGTGAGAGCCGCTGTGTCCCTGGATGAATTGAGAAAAAGGGTGAAAAAATGGCAAAGTGTCAAGGGAGCTAGGCAGAAACCCATGCCTAGGGTCCTGGAGCCCAGGGGCCGCGGGAAAGTCTGTGGAGTGCCGCTGTGTCCCTGGATGAAATGAGAAAAAAGGTGAAAAAATGGCAAAGTGTCAAGGGAGAAATTCAGAAACTCAGGCCGAGCTGCCTGGAGCCCAGGGGCGGCTGTAAAGTCTGTGGAGTGCCGCTGTGTCCCTGGATGAAATGAGAAAAAAGGTGAAAAAATGGCAAAGTGTCAAGGGAGAAATTCAGAAACTCAGGCCGAGCTGCCTGGAGCCCAGGGGCGGCTGTAAAGTCTGTGGAGTGCCGCTGTGTCCCTGGATGAAATGAGAAAAAAGGTGAAAAAATGGCAAAGTGTCAAGGGAGAAATTCAGAAACTCAGGCCGAGCTGCCTGGAGCCCAGGGGCCGCGGGAAAGTCTGTGGAGAGCCGCTGTGTCCCTGGATGAAATGAGAAAAAAGGTGAAAAAATGGCAAAGTGTCAAGGGAGCTAGGCAGAAACCCATGCCTAGGGTCCTGGAGCCCAGGGGCGGTTCTAAAGTCTGTGAGAGCCGCTGTGTCCCTGGATGAATTGAGAAAAAGGGTGAAAAAATGGCAAAGTGTCAAGGGAGCTAGGCAGAAACCCATGCCTAGGGTCCTGGAGCCCAGGGGCCGCGGGAAAGTCTGTGGAGTGCCGCTGTGTCCCTGGATGAAATGAGAAAAAAGGTGAAAAAATGGCAAAGTGTCAAGGGAGAAATTCAGAAACTCAGGCCGAGCTGCCTGGAGCCCAGGGGCGGCTGTAAAGTCTGTGGAGTGCCGCTGTGTCCCTGGATGAAATGAGAAAAAAGGTGGAAAAATGGCAAAGTGTCAAGGGAGAAATTCAGAAACTCAGGCCGAGCTGCCTGGAGCCCAGGGGCGGCTGCAAAGTCTGTGGAGTGCCGCTGTGTCCCTGGATGAAATGAGAAAAAGGGTGGAAAAATGGCAAAGTGTCAAGGGAGAAATTCAGAAACTCAGGCCGAGCTGCCTGGAGCCCAGGGGCGGCTGCAAAGTCTGTGGAGTGCCGCTGTGTCCCTGGATGAAATGAGAAAAAAGGTGAAAAAATGGCAAAGTGTCAAGGGAGAAATTCAGAAACCCATGCCTAGGGTCCTGGAGCCCAGGGGCGGCTGTAAAGTCTGTGGAGAGCCGCTGTGTCCCTGGATGAAATGAGAAAAAGGGTGGAAAAATGGCAAAGTGTCAAGGGAGAAATTCAGAAACTCAGGCCGAGCTGCCTGGAGCCCAGGGGCCGCGGGAAAGTCTGTGGAGAGCCGCTGTGTCCCTGGATGAAATGAGAAAAAAGGTGAAAAAATGGCAAAGTGTCAAGGGAGAAATTCAGAAACTCAGGCCGAGCTGCCTGGAGCCCAGGGGCGGATGCAAAGTCTGTGGAGAGCCGCTGTGTCCCTGGATGAAATGAGAAAAAGGGTGAAAAAGTAACAAAGTGTCAAGGGAGCTAGGCAGAAACCCATGCCTAGGGTCCTGGAGCCCAGGGGCCGCGGGAAAGTCTGTGGAGAGCCGCTGTGTCCCTGGATGAAATGAGAAAAAGGGTGAAAAAATGGCAAAGTGTCAAGGGAGCTAGGCAGAAACCCATGCCTAGGGTCCTGGAGCCCAGGGGCGGCTGCAAAGTCTGTGGAGAGCCGCTGTGTCCCTGGATGAAATGAGAAAAAAGGTGAAAAAATGGCAAAGTGTCAAGGGAGAAATTCAGAAACTCAGGCCGAGCTGCCTGGAGCCCAGGGGCGGTTCTAAAGTGTGTGGAGAGCCGCTGTGTCCCTGGATGAATTGAGAAAAAGGGTGAAAAAATGGCAAAGTGTCAAGGGAGCTAGGCAGAAACCCATGCCTAGGGTCCTGGAGCCCAGGGGCGGTTCTAAAGTCTGTGAGAGCCGCTGTGTCCCTGGATGAAATGAGAAAAAGGGTGAAAAAGTAACAAAGTGTCAAGGGAGCTAGGCAGAAACCCATGCCTAGGGTCCTGGAGCCCAGGGGCGGCTGTAAAGTCTGTGGAGAGCCGCTGTGTCCCTGGATGAAATGAGAAAAAAGGTGAAAAAATGGCAAAGTGTCAAGGGAGCTAGGCAGAAACCCATGCCGAGCTGCCTGGAGCCCAGGGGCGGCTGTAAAGTCTGTGGAGAGCCGCTGTGTCCCTGGATGAAATGAGAAAAAGGGTGGAAAAATGGCAAAGTGTCAAGGGAGCTAGGCAGAAACCCATGCCGAGCTGCCTGGAGCCCAGGGGCGGCTGTAAAGTCTGTGGAGTGCCGCTGTGTCCCTGGATGAAATGAGAAAAAGGGTGAAAAAATGGCAAAGTGTCAAGGGAGAAATTCAGAAACCCAGGCCGAGCTGCCTGGAGCCCAGGGGCGGCTGCAAAGTCTGTGGAGAGCCGCTGTGTCCCTGGATGAAATGAGAAAAAAGGTGAAAAAATGGCAAAGTGTCAAGGGAGAAATTCAGAAACCCAGGCCGAGCTGCCTGGAGCCCAGGGGCGGCTGCAAAGTCTGTGGAGAGCCGCTGTGTCCCTGGATGAAATGAGAAAAAAGGTGAAAAAATGGCAAAGTGTCAAGGGAGCTAGGCAGAAACCCATGCCTAGGGTCCTGGAGCCCAGGGGCGGTTCTAAAGTCTGTGAGAGCCGCTGTGTCCCTGGATGAATTGAGAAAAAGGGTGAAAAAATGGCAAAGTGTCAAGGGAGCTAGGCAGAAACCCATGCCTAGGGTCCTGGAGCCCAGGGGCCGCGGGAAAGTCTGTGGAGTGCCGCTGTGTCCCTGGATGAAATGAGAAAAAAGGTGAAAAAATGGCAAAGTGTCAAGGGAGAAATTCAGAAACTCAGGCCGAGCTGCCTGGAGCCCAGGGGCGGCTGTAAAGTCTGTGGAGTGCCGCTGTGTCCCTGGATGAAATGAGAAAAAAGGTGAAAAAATGGCAAAGTGTCAAGGGAGAAATTCAGAAACTCAGGCCGAGCTGCCTGGAGCCCAGGGGCGGCTGTAAAGTCTGTGGAGTGCCGCTGTGTCCCTGGATGAAATGAGAAAAAAGGTGAAAAAATGGCAAAGTGTCAAGGGAGAAATTCAGAAACTCAGGCCGAGCTGCCTGGAGCCCAGGGGCCGCGGGAAAGTCTGTGGAGAGCCGCTGTGTCCCTGGATGAAATGAGAAAAAAGGTGAAAAAATGGCAAAGTGTCAAGGGAGCTAGGCAGAAACCCATGCCTAGGGTCCTGGAGCCCAGGGGCGGTTCTAAAGTCTGTGAGAGCCGCTGTGTCCCTGGATGAATTGAGAAAAAGGGTGAAAAAATGGCAAAGTGTCAAGGGAGCTAGGCAGAAACCCATGCCTAGGGTCCTGGAGCCCAGGGGCCGCGGGAAAGTCTGTGGAGTGCCGCTGTGTCCCTGGATGAAATGAGAAAAAAGGTGAAAAAATGGCAAAGTGTCAAGGGAGAAATTCAGAAACTCAGGCCGAGCTGCCTGGAGCCCAGGGGCGGCTGTAAAGTCTGTGGAGTGCCGCTGTGTCCCTGGATGAAATGAGAAAAAAGGTGGAAAAATGGCAAAGTGTCAAGGGAGAAATTCAGAAACTCAGGCCGAGCTGCCTGGAGCCCAGGGGCGGCTGCAAAGTCTGTGGAGTGCCGCTGTGTCCCTGGATGAAATGAGAAAAAGGGTGGAAAAATGGCAAAGTGTCAAGGGAGAAATTCAGAAACTCAGGCCGAGCTGCCTGGAGCCCAGGGGCGGCTGCAAAGTCTGTGGAGTGCCGCTGTGTCCCTGGATGAAATGAGAAAAAGGGTGGAAAAGTAACAAAGTGTCAAGGGAGCTAGGCAGAAACCCATGCCTAGGGTCCTGGAGCCCAGGGGCCGCGGGAAAGTCTGTGGAGAGCCGCTGTGTCCCTGGATGAAATGAGAAAAAAGGTGAAAAAATGGCAAAGTGTCAAGGGAGCTAGGCAGAAACCCATGCCTAGGGTCCTGGAGCCCAGGGGCGGTTCTAAAGTCTGTGAGAGCCGCTGTTGCCCTGGATGAAATGAGAAAAAAGGTGAAAAAATGGCAAAGTGTCAAGGGAGCTAGGCAGAAACCCATGCCGAGCTGCCTGGAGCCCAGGGGCGGCTGTAAAGTCTGTGGAGTGCCGCTGTGTCCCTGGATGAAATGAGAAAAAAGGTGAAAAAATGGCAAAGTGTCAAGGGAGAAATTCAGAAACTCAGGCCGAGCTGCCTGGAGCCCAGGGGCCGCGGGAAAGTCTGTGGAGAGCCGCTGTGTCCCTGGATGAAATGAGAAAAAGGGTGGAAAAATGGCAAAGTGTCAAGGGAGCTAGGCAGAAACCCATGCCGAGCTGCCTGGAGCCCAGGGGCGGCTGTAAAGTCTGTGGAGTGCCGCTGTGTCCCTGGATGAAATGAGAAAAAGGGTGAAAAAATGGCAAAGTGTCAAGGGAGAAATTCAGAAACCCAGGCCGAGCTGCCTGGAGCCCAGGGGCGGCTGCAAAGTCTGTGGAGAGCCGCTGTGTCCCTGGATGAAATGAGAAAAAAGGTGAAAAAATGGCAAAGTGTCAAGGGAGAAATTCAGAAACCCAGGCCGAGCTGCCTGGAGCCCAGGGGCGGCTGCAAAGTCTGTGGAGAGCCGCTGTGTCCCTGGATGAAATGAGAAAAAAGGGTGAAAAAATGGCAAAGTGTCAAGGGAGCTAGGCAGAAACCCATGCCTAGGGTCCTGGAGCCCAGGGGCCGCGGGAAAGTCTGTGGAGTGCCGCTGTGTCCCTGGATGAAATGAGAAAAAAGGTGAAAAAATGGCAAAGTGTCAAGGGAGAAATTCAGAAACTCAGGCCGAGCTGCCTGGAGCCCAGGGGCGGCTGTAAAGTCTGTGGAGTGCCGCTGTGTCCCTGGATGAAATGAGAAAAAAGGTGAAAAAATGGCAAAGTGTCAAGGGAGAAATTCAGAAACCCAGGCCGAGCTGCCTGGAGCCCAGGGGCGGCTGCAAAGTCTGTGGAGAGCCGCTGTGTCCCTGGATGAAATGAGAAAAAAGGTGAAAAAATGGCAAAGTGTCAAGGGAGAAATTCAGAAACCCAGGCCGAGCTGCCTGGAGCCCAGGGGCGGCTGCAAAGTCTGTGGAGAGCCGCTGTGTCCCTGGATGAAATGAGAAAAAAGGTGAAAAAATGGCAAAGTGTCAAGGGAGCTAGGCAGAAACCCATGCCTAGGGTCCTGGAGCCCAGGGGCGGTTCTAAAGTCTGTGAGAGCCGCTGTGTCCCTGGATGAATTGAGAAAAAGGGTGAAAAAATGGCAAAGTGTCAAGGGAGCTAGGCAGAAACCCATGCCTAGGGTCCTGGAGCCCAGGGGCCGCGGGAAAGTCTGTGGAGTGCCGCTGTGTCCCTGGATGAAATGAGAAAAAAGGTGAAAAAATGGCAAAGTGTCAAGGGAGAAATTCAGAAACTCAGGCCGAGCTGCCTGGAGCCCAGGGGCGGCTGTAAAGTCTGTGGAGTGCCGCTGTGTCCCTGGATGAAATGAGAAAAAAGGTGAAAAAATGGCAAAGTGTCAAGGGAGAAATTCAGAAACTCAGGCCGAGCTGCCTGGAGCCCAGGGGCGGCTGTAAAGTCTGTGGAGTGCCGCTGTGTCCCTGGATGAAATGAGAAAAAAGGTGAAAAAATGGCAAAGTGTCAAGGGAGAAATTCAGAAACTCAGGCCGAGCTGCCTGGAGCCCAGGGGCGGCTGTAAAGTCTGTGGAGTGCCGCTGTGTCCCTGGATGAAATGAGAAAAAAGGTGGAAAAATGGCAAAGTGTCAAGGGAGAAATTCAGAAACTCAGGCCGAGCTGCCTGGAGCCCAGGGGCGGCTGCAAAGTCTGTGGAGTGCCGCTGTGTCCCTGGATGAAATGAGAAAAAGGGTGGAAAAATGGCAAAGTGTCAAGGGAGAAATTCAGAAACTCAGGCCGAGCTGCCTGGAGCCCAGGGGCGGCTGCAAAGTCTGTGGAGTGCCGCTGTGTCCCTGGATGAAATGAGAAAAAAGGTGAAAAAATGGCAAAGTGTCAAGGGAGAAATTCAGAAACCCATGCCTAGGGTCCTGGAGCCCAGGGGCGGCTGTAAAGTCTGTGGAGAGCCGCTGTGTCCCTGGATGAAATGAGAAAAAGGGTGGAAAAATGGCAAAGTGTCAAGGGAGAAATTCAGAAACTCAGGCCGAGCTGCCTGGAGCCCAGGGGCCGCGGGAAAGTCTGTGGAGAGCCGCTGTGTCCCTGGATGAAATGAGAAAAAAGGTGAAAAAATGGCAAAGTGTCAAGGGAGAAATTCAGAAACTCAGGCCGAGCTGCCTGGAGCCCAGGGGCGGATGCAAAGTCTGTGGAGAGCCGCTGTGTCCCTGGATGAAATGAGAAAAAGGGTGAAAAAGTAACAAAGTGTCAAGGGAGCTAGGCAGAAACCCATGCCTAGGGTCCTGGAGCCCAGGGGCCGCGGGAAAGTCTGTGGAGAGCCGCTGTGTCCCTGGATGAAATGAGAAAAAAGGTGAAAAAATGGCAAAGTGTCAAGGGAGCTAGGCAGAAACCCATGCCTAGGGTCCTGGAGCCCAGGGGCGGTTCTAAAGTCTGTGAGAGCCGCTGTTGCCCTGGATGAAATGAGAAAAAAGGTGAAAAAATGGCAAAGTGTCAAGGGAGCTAGGCAGAAACCCATGCCGAGCTGCCTGGAGCCCAGGGGCGGCTGTAAAGTCTGTGGAGTGCCGCTGTGTCCCTGGATGAAATGAGAAAAAAGGTGAAAAAATGGCAAAGTGTCAAGGGAGAAATTCAGAAACTCAGGCCGAGCTGCCTGGAGCCCAGGGGCCGCGGGAAAGTCTGTGGAGAGCCGCTGTGTCCCTGGATGAAATGAGAAAAAGGGTGGAAAAATGGCAAAGTGTCAAGGGAGCTAGGCAGAAACCCATGCCGAGCTGCCTGGAGCCCAGGGGCGGCTGCAAAGTCTGTGGAGTGCCGCTGTGTCCCTGGATGAAATGAGAAAAAAGGTGAAAAAATGGCAAAGTGTCAAGGGAGAAATTCAGAAACTCAGGCCGAGCTGCCTGGAGCCCAGGGGCGGCTGTAAAGTCTGTGGAGTGCCGCTGTGTCCCTGGATGAAATGAGAAAAAAGGTGGAAAAATGGCAAAGTGTCAAGGGAGAAATTCAGAAACTCAGGCCGAGCTGCCTGGAGCCCAGGGGCGGCTGCAAAGTCTGTGGAGTGCCGCTGTGTCCCTGGATGAAATGAGAAAAAGGGTGGAAAAATGGCAAAGTGTCAAGGGAGAAATTCAGAAACTCAGGCCGAGCTGCCTGGAGCCCAGGGGCGGCTGCAAAGTCTGTGGAGTGCCGCTGTGTCCCTGGATGAAATGAGAAAAAAGGTGAAAAAATGGCAAAGTGTCAAGGGAGAAATTCAGAAACTCAGGCCGAGCTGCCTGGAGCCCAGGGGCCGCGGGAAAGTCTGTGGAGAGCCGCTGTGTCCCTGGATGAAATGAGAAAAAAGGTGAAAAAATGGCAAAGTGTCAAGGGAGCTAGGCAGAAACCCATGCCTAGGGTCCTGGAGCCCAGGGGCGGTTCTAAAGTCTGTGAGAGCCGCTGTGTCCCTGGATGAATTGAGAAAAAGGGTGAAAAAATGGCAAAGTGTCAAGGGAGCTAGGCAGAAACCCATGCCTAGGGTCCTGGAGCCCAGGGGCCGCGGGAAAGTCTGTGGAGTGCCGCTGTGTCCCTGGATGAAATGAGAAAAAAGGTGAAAAAATGGCAAAGTGTCAAGGGAGAAATTCAGAAACTCAGGCCGAGCTGCCTGGAGCCCAGGGGCGGCTGTAAAGTCTGTGGAGTGCCGCTGTGTCCCTGGATGAAATGAGAAAAAAGGTGGAAAAATGGCAAAGTGTCAAGGGAGAAATTCAGAAACTCAGGCCGAGCTGCCTGGAGCCCAGGGGCGGCTGCAAAGTCTGTGGAGTGCCGCTGTGTCCCTGGATGAAATGAGAAAAAGGGTGGAAAAATGGCAAAGTGTCAAGGGAGAAATTCAGAAACTCAGGCCGAGCTGCCTGGAGCCCAGGGGCGGCTGCAAAGTCTGTGGAGTGCCGCTGTGTCCCTGGATGAAATGAGAAAAAAGGTGAAAAAATGGCAAAGTGTCAAGGGAGAAATTCAGAAACCCATGCCTAGGGTCCTGGAGCCCAGGGGCGGCTGTAAAGTCTGTGGAGAGCCGCTGTGTCCCTGGATGAAATGAGAAAAAGGGTGGAAAAATGGCAAAGTGTCAAGGGAGAAATTCAGAAACTCAGGCCGAGCTGCCTGGAGCCCAGGGGCCGCGGGAAAGTCTGTGGAGAGCCGCTGTGTCCCTGGATGAAATGAGAAAAAAGGTGAAAAAATGGCAAAGTGTCAAGGGAGAAATTCAGAAACTCAGGCCGAGCTGCCTGGAGCCCAGGGGCGGATGCAAAGTCTGTGGAGAGCCGCTGTGTCCCTGGATGAAATGAGAAAAAGGGTGAAAAAGTAACAAAGTGTCAAGGGAGCTAGGCAGAAACCCATGCCTAGGGTCCTGGAGCCCAGGGGCCGCGGGAAAGTCTGTGGAGAGCCGCTGTGTCCCTGGATGAAATGAGAAAAAAGGTGAAAAAATGGCAAAGTGTCAAGGGAGCTAGGCAGAAACCCATGCCTAGGGTCCTGGAGCCCAGGGGCGGTTCTAAAGTCTGTGAGAGCCGCTGTTGCCCTGGATGAAATGAGAAAAAAGGTGAAAAAATGGCAAAGTGTCAAGGGAGCTAGGCAGAAACCCATGCCGAGCTGCCTGGAGCCCAGGGGCGGCTGTAAAGTCTGTGGAGTGCCGCTGTGTCCCTGGATGAAATGAGAAAAAAGGTGAAAAAATGGCAAAGTGTCAAGGGAGAAATTCAGAAACTCAGGCCGAGCTGCCTGGAGCCCAGGGGCCGCGGGAAAGTCTGTGGAGAGCCGCTGTGTCCCTGGATGAAATGAGAAAAAGGGTGGAAAAATGGCAAAGTGTCAAGGGAGCTAGGCAGAAACCCATGCCGAGCTGCCTGGAGCCCAGGGGCGGCTGCAAAGTCTGTGGAGTGCCGCTGTGTCCCTGGATGAAATGAGAAAAAAGGTGAAAAAATGGCAAAGTGTCAAGGGAGAAATTCAGAAACTCAGGCCGAGCTGCCTGGAGCCCAGGGGCGGCTGTAAAGTCTGTGGAGTGCCGCTGTGTCCCTGGATGAAATGAGAAAAAAGGTGGAAAAATGGCAAAGTGTCAAGGGAGAAATTCAGAAACTCAGGCCGAGCTGCCTGGAGCCCAGGGGCGGCTGCAAAGTCTGTGGAGTGCCGCTGTGTCCCTGGATGAAATGAGAAAAAGGGTGGAAAAATGGCAAAGTGTCAAGGGAGAAATTCAGAAACTCAGGCCGAGCTGCCTGGAGCCCAGGGGCGGCTGCAAAGTCTGTGGAGTGCCGCTGTGTCCCTGGATGAAATGAGAAAAAAGGTGAAAAAATGGCAAAGTGTCAAGGGAGAAATTCAGAAACCCATGCCTAGGGTCCTGGAGCCCAGGGGCGGCTGTAAAGTCTGTGGAGAGCCGCTGTGTCCCTGGATGAAATGAGAAAAAGGGTGGAAAAATGGCAAAGTGTCAAGGGAGAAATTCAGAAACTCAGGCCGAGCTGCCTGGAGCCCAGGGGCCGCGGGAAAGTCTGTGGAGAGCCGCTGTGTCCCTGGATGAAATGAGAAAAAAGGTGAAAAAATGGCAAAGTGTCAAGGGAGAAATTCAGAAACTCAGGCCGAGCTGCCTGGAGCCCAGGGGCGGATGCAAAGTCTGTGGAGAGCCGCTGTGTCCCTGGATGAAATGAGAAAAAGGGTGAAAAAGTAACAAAGTGTCAAGGGAGCTAGGCAGAAACCCATGCCTAGGGTCCTGGAGCCCAGGGGCCGCGGGAAAGTCTGTGGAGAGCCGCTGTGTCCCTGGATGAAATGAGAAAAAAGGTGAAAAAATGGCAAAGTGTCAAGGGAGCTAGGCAGAAACCCATGCCTAGGGTCCTGGAGCCCAGGGGCGGTTCTAAAGTCTGTGAGAGCCGCTGTTGCCCTGGATGAAATGAGAAAAAAGGTGAAAAAATGGCAAAGTGTCAAGGGAGCTAGGCAGAAACCCATGCCGAGCTGCCTGGAGCCCAGGGGCGGCTGTAAAGTCTGTGGAGTGCCGCTGTGTCCCTGGATGAAATGAGAAAAAAGGTGAAAAAATGGCAAAGTGTCAAGGGAGAAATTCAGAAACTCAGGCCGAGCTGCCTGGAGCCCAGGGGCCGCGGGAAAGTCTGTGGAGAGCCGCTGTGTCCCTGGATGAAATGAGAAAAAGGGTGGAAAAATGGCAAAGTGTCAAGGGAGCTAGGCAGAAACCCATGCCGAGCTGCCTGGAGCCCAGGGGCGGCTGCAAAGTCTGTGGAGTGCCGCTGTGTCCCTGGATGAAATGAGAAAAAAGGTGAAAAAATGGCAAAGTGTCAAGGGAGAAATTCAGAAACCCATGCCTAGGGTCCTGGAGCCCAGGGGCGGCTGTAAAGTCTGTGGAGAGCCGCTGTGTCCCTGGATGAAATGAGAAAAAGGGTGGAAAAATGGCAAAGTGTCAAGGGAGAAATTCAGAAACTCAGGCCGAGCTGCCTGGAGCCCAGGGGCCGCGGGAAAGTCTGTGGAGAGCCGCTGTGTCCCTGGATGAAATGAGAAAAAAGGTGAAAAAATGGCAAAGTGTCAAGGGAGAAATTCAGAAACTCAGGCCGAGCTGCCTGGAGCCCAGGGGCGGATGCAAAGTCTGTGGAGAGCCGCTGTGTCCCTGGATGAAATGAGAAAAAGGGTGAAAAAGTAACAAAGTGTCAAGGGAGCTAGGCAGAAACCCATGCCTAGGGTCCTGGAGCCCAGGGGCCGCGGGAAAGTCTGTGGAGAGCCGCTGTGTCCCTGGATGAAATGAGAAAAAGGGTGGAAAAATGGCAAAGTGTCAAGGGAGAAATTCAGAAACTCAGGCCGAGCTGCCTGGAGCCCAGGGGCCGCGGGAAAGTCTGTGGAGAGCCGCTGTGTCCCTGGATGAAATGAGAAAAAAGGTGAAAAAATGGCAAAGTGTCAAGGGAGAAATTCAGAAACTCAGGCCGAGCTGCCTGGAGCCCAGGGGCGGATGCAAAGTCTGTGGAGAGCCGCTGTGTCCCTGGATGAAATGAGAAAAAGGGTGAAAAAGTAACAAAGTGTCAAGGGAGCTAGGCAGAAACCCATGCCTAGGGTCCTGGAGCCCAGGGGCCGCGGGAAAGTCTGTGGAGAGCCGCTGTGTCCCTGGATGAAATGAGAAAAAAGGTGAAAAAATGGCAAAGTGTCAAGGGAGCTAGGCAGAAACCCATGCCTAGGGTCCTGGAGCCCAGGGGCGGTTCTAAAGTCTGTGAGAGCCGCTGTTGCCCTGGATGAAATGAGAAAAAAGGTGAAAAAATGGCAAAGTGTCAAGGGAGCTAGGCAGAAACCCATGCCTAGGGTCCTGGAGCCCAGGGGCGGTTCTAAAGTCTGTGAGAGCCGCTGTGTCCCTGGATGAATTGAGAAAAAGGGTGAAAAAATGGCAAAGTGTCAAGGGAGCTAGGCAGAAACCCATGCCTAGGGTCCTGGAGCCCAGGGGCCGCGGGAAAGTCTGTGGAGTGCCGCTGTGTCCCTGGATGAAATGAGAAAAAAGGTGAAAAAATGGCAAAGTGTCAAGGGAGAAATTCAGAAACTCAGGCCGAGCTGCCTGGAGCCCAGGGGCGGCTGTAAAGTCTGTGGAGTGCCGCTGTGTCCCTGGATGAAATGAGAAAAAAGGTGAAAAAATGGCAAAGTGTCAAGGGAGAAATTCAGAAACTCAGGCCGAGCTGCCTGGAGCCCAGGGGCGGCTGTAAAGTCTGTGGAGTGCCGCTGTGTCCCTGGATGAAATGAGAAAAAAGGTGGAAAAATGGCAAAGTGTCAAGGGAGAAATTCAGAAACTCAGGCCGAGCTGCCTGGAGCCCAGGGGCGGCTGCAAAGTCTGTGGAGTGCCGCTGTGTCCCTGGATGAAATGAGAAAAAGGGTGGAAAAATGGCAAAGTGTCAAGGGAGAAATTCAGAAACTCAGGCCGAGCTGCCTGGAGCCCAGGGGCGGCTGCAAAGTCTGTGGAGTGCCGCTGTGTCCCTGGATGAAATGAGAAAAAAGGTGAAAAAATGGCAAAGTGTCAAGGGAGAAATTCAGAAACCCATGCCTAGGGTCCTGGAGCCCAGGGGCGGCTGTAAAGTCTGTGGAGAGCCGCTGTGTCCCTGGATGAAATGAGAAAAAAGGTGAAAAAATGGCAAAGTGTCAAGGGAGCTAGGCAGAAACCCATGCCTAGGGTCCTGGAGCCCAGGGGCCGCGGGAAAGTCTGTGGAGAGCCGCTGTGTCCCTGGATGAAATGAGAAAAAAGGTGAAAAAATGGCAAAGTGTCAAGGGAGCTAGGCAGAAACCCATGCCTAGGGTCCTGGAGCCCAGGGGCGGTTCTAAAGTCTGTGAGAGCCGCTGTTGCCCTGGATGAAATGAGAAAAAAGGTGAAAAAATGGCAAAGTGTCAAGGGAGCTAGGCAGAAACCCATGCCGAGCTGCCTGGAGCCCAGGGGCGGCTGTAAAGTCTGTGGAGTGCCGCTGTGTCCCTGGATGAAATGAGAAAAAAGGTGAAAAAATGGCAAAGTGTCAAGGGAGAAATTCAGAAACTCAGGCCGAGCTGCCTGGAGCCCAGGGGCCGCGGGAAAGTCTGTGGAGAGCCGCTGTGTCCCTGGATGAAATGAGAAAAAGGGTGGAAAAATGGCAAAGTGTCAAGGGAGCTAGGCAGAAACCCATGCCGAGCTGCCTGGAGCCCAGGGGCGGCTGCAAAGTCTGTGGAGTGCCGCTGTGTCCCTGGATGAAATGAGAAAAAAGGTGAAAAAATGGCAAAGTGTCAAGGGAGAAATTCAGAAACCCATGCCTAGGGTCCTGGAGCCCAGGGGCGGCTGTAAAGTCTGTGGAGAGCCGCTGTGTCCCTGGATGAAATGAGAAAAAGGGTGGAAAAATGGCAAAGTGTCAAGGGAGAAATTCAGAAACTCAGGCCGAGCTGCCTGGAGCCCAGGGGCCGCGGGAAAGTCTGTGGAGAGCCGCTGTGTCCCTGGATGAAATGAGAAAAAAGGTGAAAAAATGGCAAAGTGTCAAGGGAGAAATTCAGAAACTCAGGCCGAGCTGCCTGGAGCCCAGGGGCGGATGCAAAGTCTGTGGAGAGCCGCTGTGTCCCTGGATGAAATGAGAAAAAGGGTGAAAAAGTAACAAAGTGTCAAGGGAGCTAGGCAGAAACCCATGCCTAGGGTCCTGGAGCCCAGGGGCCGCGGGAAAGTCTGTGGAGAGCCGCTGTGTCCCTGGATGAAATGAGAAAAAAGGTGAAAAAATGGCAAAGTGTCAAGGGAGCTAGGCAGAAACCCATGCCTAGGGTCCTGGAGCCCAGGGGCGGTTCTAAAGTCTGTGAGAGCCGCTGTTGCCCTGGATGAAATGAGAAAAAAGGTGAAAAAATGGCAAAGTGTCAAGGGAGCTAGGCAGAAACCCATGCCGAGCTGCCTGGAGCCCAGGGGCGGCTGTAAAGTCTGTGGAGTGCCGCTGTGTCCCTGGATGAAATGAGAAAAAAGGTGAAAAAATGGCAAAGTGTCAAGGGAGAAATTCAGAAACTCAGGCCGAGCTGCCTGGAGCCCAGGGGCCGCGGGAAAGTCTGTGGAGAGCCGCTGTGTCCCTGGATGAAATGAGAAAAAGGGTGGAAAAATGGCAAAGTGTCAAGGGAGCTAGGCAGAAACCCATGCCGAGCTGCCTGGAGCCCAGGGGCGGCTGTAAAGTCTGTGGAGTGCCGCTGTGTCCCTGGATGAAATGAGAAAAAGGGTGAAAAAATGGCAAAGTGTCAAGGGAGAAATTCAGAAACCCAGGCCGAGCTGCCTGGAGCCCAGGGGCGGCTGCAAAGTCTGTGGAGAGCCGCTGTGTCCCTGGATGAAATGAGAAAAAAGGTGAAAAAATGGCAAAGTGTCAAGGGAGAAATTCAGAAACCCAGGCCGAGCTGCCTGGAGCCCAGGGGCGGCTGCAAAGTCTGTGGAGAGCCGCTGTGTCCCTGGATGAAATGAGAAAAAAGGTGAAAAAATGGCAAAGTGTCAAGGGAGCTAGGCAGAAACCCATGCCTAGGGTCCTGGAGCCCAGGGGCGGTTCTAAAGTCTGTGAGAGCCGCTGTGTCCCTGGATGAATTGAGAAAAAGGGTGAAAAAATGGCAAAGTGTCAAGGGAGCTAGGCAGAAACCCATGCCTAGGGTCCTGGAGCCCAGGGGCCGCGGGAAAGTCTGTGGAGTGCCGCTGTGTCCCTGGATGAAATGAGAAAAAAGGTGAAAAAATGGCAAAGTGTCAAGGGAGAAATTCAGAAACTCAGGCCGAGCTGCCTGGAGCCCAGGGGCGGCTGTAAAGTCTGTGGAGTGCCGCTGTGTCCCTGGATGAAATGAGAAAAAAGGTGAAAAAATGGCAAAGTGTCAAGGGAGAAATTCAGAAACTCAGGCCGAGCTGCCTGGAGCCCAGGGGCGGCTGTAAAGTCTGTGGAGTGCCGCTGTGTCCCTGGATGAAATGAGAAAAAAGGTGGAAAAATGGCAAAGTGTCAAGGGAGAAATTCAGAAACTCAGGCCGAGCTGCCTGGAGCCCAGGGGCGGCTGCAAAGTCTGTGGAGTGCCGCTGTGTCCCTGGATGAAATGAGAAAAAGGGTGGAAAAATGGCAAAGTGTCAAGGGAGAAATTCAGAAACTCAGGCCGAGCTGCCTGGAGCCCAGGGGCGGCTGCAAAGTCTGTGGAGTGCCGCTGTGTCCCTGGATGAAATGAGAAAAAAGGTGAAAAAATGGCAAAGTGTCAAGGGAGAAATTCAGAAACCCATGCCTAGGGTCCTGGAGCCCAGGGGCGGCTGTAAAGTCTGTGGAGAGCCGCTGTGTCCCTGGATGAAATGAGAAAAAGGGTGGAAAAATGGCAAAGTGTCAAGGGAGAAATTCAGAAACTCAGGCCGAGCTGCCTGGAGCCCAGGGGCCGCGGGAAAGTCTGTGGAGAGCCGCTGTGTCCCTGGATGAAATGAGAAAAAAGGTGAAAAAATGGCAAAGTGTCAAGGGAGAAATTCAGAAACTCAGGCCGAGCTGCCTGGAGCCCAGGGGCGGATGCAAAGTCTGTGGAGAGCCGCTGTGTCCCTGGATGAAATGAGAAAAAGGGTGAAAAAGTAACAAAGTGTCAAGGGAGCTAGGCAGAAACCCATGCCTAGGGTCCTGGAGCCCAGGGGCCGCGGGAAAGTCTGTGGAGAGCCGCTGTGTCCCTGGATGAAATGAGAAAAAAGGTGAAAAAATGGCAAAGTGTCAAGGGAGCTAGGCAGAAACCCATGCCTAGGGTCCTGGAGCCCAGGGGCGGTTCTAAAGTCTGTGAGAGCCGCTGTTGCCCTGGATGAAATGAGAAAAAAGGTGAAAAAATGGCAAAGTGTCAAGGGAGCTAGGCAGAAACCCATGCCGAGCTGCCTGGAGCCCAGGGGCGGCTGTAAAGTCTGTGGAGTGCCGCTGTGTCCCTGGATGAAATGAGAAAAAAGGTGAAAAAATGGCAAAGTGTCAAGGGAGAAATTCAGAAACTCAGGCCGAGCTGCCTGGAGCCCAGGGGCCGCGGGAAAGTCTGTGGAGAGCCGCTGTGTCCCTGGATGAAATGAGAAAAAGGGTGGAAAAATGGCAAAGTGTCAAGGGAGCTAGGCAGAAACCCATGCCGAGCTGCCTGGAGCCCAGGGGCGGCTGCAAAGTCTGTGGAGTGCCGCTGTGTCCCTGGATGAAATGAGAAAAAAGGTGAAAAAATGGCAAAGTGTCAAGGGAGAAATTCAGAAACCCATGCCTAGGGTCCTGGAGCCCAGGGGCGGCTGTAAAGTCTGTGGAGAGCCGCTGTGTCCCTGGATGAAATGAGAAAAAGGGTGGAAAAATGGCAAAGTGTCAAGGGAGAAATTCAGAAACTCAGGCCGAGCTGCCTGGAGCCCAGGGGCCGCGGGAAAGTCTGTGGAGAGCCGCTGTGTCCCTGGATGAAATGAGAAAAAAGGTGAAAAAATGGCAAAGTGTCAAGGGAGAAATTCAGAAACTCAGGCCGAGCTGCCTGGAGCCCAGGGGCGGATGCAAAGTCTGTGGAGAGCCGCTGTGTCCCTGGATGAAATGAGAAAAAGGGTGAAAAAGTAACAAAGTGTCAAGGGAGCTAGGCAGAAACCCATGCCTAGGGTCCTGGAGCCCAGGGGCCGCGGGAAAGTCTGTGGAGAGCCGCTGTGTCCCTGGATGAAATGAGAAAAAAGGTGAAAAAATGGCAAAGTGTCAAGGGAGCTAGGCAGAAACCCATGCCTAGGGTCCTGGAGCCCAGGGGCGGTTCTAAAGTCTGTGAGAGCCGCTGTTGCCCTGGATGAAATGAGAAAAAAGGTGAAAAAATGGCAAAGTGTCAAGGGAGCTAGGCAGAAACCCATGCCGAGCTGCCTGGAGCCCAGGGGCGGCTGTAAAGTCTGTGGAGTGCCGCTGTGTCCCTGGATGAAATGAGAAAAAAGGTGAAAAAATGGCAAAGTGTCAAGGGAGAAATTCAGAAACTCAGGCCGAGCTGCCTGGAGCCCAGGGGCCGCGGGAAAGTCTGTGGAGAGCCGCTGTGTCCCTGGATGAAATGAGAAAAAGGGTGGAAAAATGGCAAAGTGTCAAGGGAGCTAGGCAGAAACCCATGCCGAGCTGCCTGGAGCCCAGGGGCGGCTGTAAAGTCTGTGGAGTGCCGCTGTGTCCCTGGATGAAATGAGAAAAAGGGTGAAAAAATGGCAAAGTGTCAAGGGAGAAATTCAGAAACCCAGGCCGAGCTGCCTGGAGCCCAGGGGCGGCTGCAAAGTCTGTGGAGAGCCGCTGTGTCCCTGGATGAAATGAGAAAAAAGGTGAAAAAATGGCAAAGTGTCAAGGGAGAAATTCAGAAACCCAGGCCGAGCTGCCTGGAGCCCAGGGGCGGCTGCAAAGTCTGTGGAGAGCCGCTGTGTCCCTGGATGAAATGAGAAAAAAGGTGAAAAAATGGCAAAGTGTCAAGGGAGCTAGGCAGAAACCCATGCCTAGGGTCCTGGAGCCCAGGGGCGGTTCTAAAGTCTGTGAGAGCCGCTGTGTCCCTGGATGAATTGAGAAAAAGGGTGAAAAAATGGCAAAGTGTCAAGGGAGCTAGGCAGAAACCCATGCCTAGGGTCCTGGAGCCCAGGGGCCGCGGGAAAGTCTGTGGAGTGCCGCTGTGTCCCTGGATGAAATGAGAAAAAAGGTGAAAAAATGGCAAAGTGTCAAGGGAGAAATTCAGAAACTCAGGCCGAGCTGCCTGGAGCCCAGGGG